>NC_142391.1:17278257-17575757 GCF_059441095.1 Idiotropiscis lumnitzeri | reverse complement strand
GGAATTGCAAGCTTCTTTCCTTGATGTTTTCCTCTTCGCAGGTTCATCAGATCTACCTCATATTTGCTTGGAAAACTGTTAAGGCCATCATGATGTTAAAACATGAACTTTGTGATTATCACAAAATTCTTTTGATGAGACAATTATTGTTTGCCAAAAAACACAGGAGACCTGGAAAAATGACCGTATATCGATTTTAGAGGGTTATTGCTTGATATATATAGAACTTTTTAATGACTCAGTAGCGCCCCGTAATATTTTATAAATCAGCTCCTGTTCTACACTCTTAAAAACAGGTGGGTTAAAAAGAACACAATTTTGCCTCAAAAATGGCCCGATCCACAAATTGGATCAACACTAAACCCAACAGGAAGACTGACATTTTTTATTTCCTTTCAATATTTGCTACATTTCCCACCTTTTAACAAGGCCACTTTTTATGAAACTCTTCCAAGAAATGGAATCTGATATAATTTTGGATGGTTAAGCTAAAGATATCGGAAATGAAGTGAGCAAACGATTTCATCAAATGCTTCTGCCTTTACGACACACTGAGTGCCAAGAAACTAAAGTTGTTTTTGAAGAGCTAAAAATGCACACACACAAAAAAAGCCTCACACAACTCATAAGATGTTTCCTCTTCAAAAAATGGATAAAAGTGCGTTTTTTCTTCACTAGCAGTAAATGGCGTGCATAACTTTTTTTTTTTTTTAAGCTATGCTCATGCACAGTTAATTTATGCATGTGTGCAGCGGCAAATATCACGTATGTGGGATTTATTCTCATAATTTGTATCGGTTAACAACCAAAGCTAAAAATTTGTTCGAACCAACAGCTAATGTAAGAGTGAAGTTATGTCAATTCATTGAATTTGTACAGCCGTTATTGACAAAATATTCTCAAAGGGCTTCACAGGCCAACATTTGACAAAGATTGGCCACATCCCGAGATCCAAAGACACCAACAAGGCAGGGAAAAACTCATTTAACTATGATGACTCAGGCCTATCAAAAAGGTCCCACATTTTGGAGATGTATTGTAGCATTTTTTTTTAAATAAATAAATCCGATTCCAATATACTAAGACCTCCATGTCCTTGTATCTCAACTTACCAGTACTCCAACGTTGCCAGGACTGAGAGGGTGCTTTCTCGCAGCTCAAGTTTTGATTACGTTATTTAATACGATTCAATACAACATACAGTATTTTCCCATGGCTGATTTATTAGTCGCTCACCATCTCAGTGTGGTTATTAGTTGAACTGCAAGACAGTTGTAGTACTGCATGTTCTTGTTTCTCAATTCTGTTCTCCATATGACACTAACCTCTGTCTTCACCCTCCCAATAATAAGAAGCACCTGTGCTTCTAGCTTCCAGCCAAAAACGGCACCCTATACCGCCTCTCTTTCTCACTCTCTGTCTCTCTCAGTTCTTCTTGAGAATTCTTTGCAATAATAAGTTTTTCCTTTCCTCTGTCGCATAGTGTTTGGTATGTGTGCTTCAGTTAGTCTTTTAATAAGTAAGCAATGTGGTTTTAGACACGCTCTACTGTGTAAAGTGTCTTTTAATAATTTCTGTCGTGATTTGGTACTATCCATCCATGCATCTGTTCTCTGAACCATTCATCCTCAGTTGGGTGAGGGGCAAGGTACACCCTGAATATATAAACGTGAACAGAACTGAATTGCAAACTTGTCACTTAATGCTCAAGCAGGTGTGAAAGAAAGAACAATCATTCCAGGCATTTGTAAAAAGTGAGGGAAGGATACGATATTTGTACTATGTTGAGATCTCAAGCACTGTTAGGAAGCATAATCAGCGCACATTCCAAAGAATAGAGTCACGAGTGCTCTTTTTCACACTATAAATTAAATAATAATAATAAATAATAATATTGCCTTTATTAGTCCCACAATGGGGAAATTCGAGATTCGAACCCAGGCCTCCTGGGGAGACTGGGTCCTGAACGCGGCGCCTTAGACCACTCGGCCATCCTGGACCCTTTTATTGTTATTGTTATCCACACGTTTGCTTGGGTTTGTCCCGGGTAACTCCATTTTATTCACACAATCCCAAAACATAAAGATTAAATGAGGAATCTAATCAATTCTATATGTTTTGTGAGTAACTGGTGACCAATCCAGGATGTATGGACCTCTCACTAAAAGTCAGATGGAATAGAATAAAAAAAGAATAGGAAATGGGTGGATGGATTATTTTTGTCTTTCATGTCATTCCAAATTCTACCACGGGTGTCAATAAATGATTGGAGGACATTTTTAGAAACTATAATAAACATAGATTATCATCTCAGTGATTTTTTTCCCCAATGTCTTCATAAAAAAAACAACAAAAAAAACAAGACTAATTTGCCTGAATAAATGACTTTGGAAATGTCAATGCATTTTCGCACGATGCAGCTTGGTTTTTACAAGTGAAATGCTGTGAGCAGTAAAAACAGCAATGTGCAGTGACATTTGTGGGCAAAAATAGACATAGCAAGCTCAGGACAAGGCAAATGTAGCATTTCAAATAAATGAGGTGATGTTTGTTTATGACCATCCGGGTTTATGGGTCTGGATGCAGTCCTGCAATGGGCATTTATTCAAGGCATGCATTATGCATTCTTTGGGCTTCCTTTCAGTGTAGTGCGAGCACAATAGTTCATTCCTAAAGGGAAAAAAAAGCTATCCCCAAACCTTAGGGCAAGACATGTAAATCCATCTATTTCTATTAGCTTAGTGACAGTTGGATAAGCACCCAAAAGTGGCTATGTCACTCAGCTTTGAACTTACAGAGAAGGTAGAACTGACCTCCCGTGGTCTTTAAATCATACTTGTCAGACTGTGACAATAATCAAGTCAGTCTGGGATGAATTGTTTGCGGCAGCGAGAGTGTTTTGTTATCCATGTGCTCATGGGCTTGCTTTGGCTTTGTGAGGTGAATGAGGGAAGACCTGGAGAGGTAACATGAGGGCAGCACAACTTCTGCTCAGGTACAGCTAGATATGCAACCGATGGGCCTTTTCGCAAATACATTTTATTTATTAAACGTGATCTTGAAGATCTACTGTCTGCAATGTTATTTGCAAGCAACCACATTGTCTGCATGAGTTGCTATGGGAACAATGTAGGCCTGAGTACTTAGGTTGGCAAGGCTATAAATTAAGATGAAAGTTTGTGCAATGAAAACAAAAAAAAACCCATCAACTGTAAAAAGATTACAATGAATCCTTAACTTATATTTCTTTTCTCTTGGAATGTTTAATGCAGCTTGTCAACTTTTTACTCCTTACACACAGGTAGAAACAAACCATGTTCGTACACTGGCTCTGCATAACTGAGCACGGTTTTCTGTTCCATGAATATGCAACCATTTGAACCTTTTTATTATATATTGAATGTATTACCCAGTTGCATTCCTAAACTCCTTCATTGTGTGTGTTTGCGTGGTGAGGTTGAATGCCGTTTTGAGACACGTTCTTAGCCATCTTCAGTTTGAGTGAGAGGTACTGTACAAAGTTCACCAAGGACTGTATGTCATTAAAATCTGAGTTTGTGCAACTGAGGAAATGCTGCCCTGGGGTCAGATTGGAGAGCCCTGACACAAATTGGCTTTTGTGTGATTTTTCCTATGTTGTTATGAATAACTCCACCTTTTTAGTTTTTCAGTTCATGCATTATTACTATTAGTGTTTCCCCAAACGCAAGAGAGCCAAGCCCCCCCGTTTTAAATGATGATCTCGTCTCAGTTTATTCACCAGTGTACTCACTCTGTGTGAGATGTTGGTCTTTTTAATTGAACACAAAGCCGATATACTCGCAGGAGAGACTGCCTTATTCTGTGAGAAGTGAAACAGGTGGTTTATTGTACCCTGAATGGAAGAAGCGCATGCCATTGTTCTGCCTGTCACTATATGTCAGTGGCATACATACATAGATGAGAAAGGATTTAGTTCCATTTAATAAATAATAAGTAATCAGTAATTGTAATAACGCTGTAACCATGCTTCCTGTGTTTGTGTACTGTATTAAAAAAAAAGACTGAATTAACACAACAAAGCTAACAGTGGCTTAGGATTTTTACAGAGTATTTTTAAAATCTGCTTGAAAACATTGAAAAACAATTTTTCTTTTCTTGTAGGCTGTTTACTAATTTAGTGTGCTACAGTTGCTCACACGTGTGTAGCTCCATCCAGTCAACAATAAATAGTGACAACCCTGACATACACTAACATGAATACTTTTGAAAATGTGTTTTTGCGTATATTCTAACCATTGAGTAACACTCAAACTATGTGCGAAGCCTGTGAAAACAGAATTTTTGGAGGTTTCCTTCAAATGGTGCCATGCTCACATCAAAAGAAGATCCATCCATCCATCATCCGTACCGCTTCTCCTCACTAGGGTCGCGGGGGCGCTGAAGCCTATCCCAGCTATCTTCGGGTAGATGGCGGGGGACACCCTGAACTGGTTGCCAGCCAATCGCAGGGCACACAGAGACGAACAACCATCCGCACTCACACTCATATCTAGGGGCAATTTAGAGAGTTCAATCGACCTGCCATGCAAGTTTTTGGAATGTGGGAGGAAACCGGAGTACCTGGAGGAAACCCAAACTCCACACAGGAAGGCCGGAGCCGGGATCATACCCACGACCTCCGCACTGTGAGGCCATCGTGCTAACCATTAGTCCACCGTGCCACTCAACAGAAAATGTGTACTATAATTTTACTTCCTTTCATGAGAATATTTTGCACCCCAATAAAGGAAAGGGAAGTGCTGATTTACAACATATTCTCAGAGAAGGTGTTTCGCATCCATTCATTCATTTTCCATCTCGTCTCCTGTCCACGGTTCAAGGATACTCGAGTCTAACACAGCTACTGCGGGTGAAGTGCAGCATTATTCCTGAATTGGTTGCAAGTCAATCAGACGGTACATAAGCCATCCACATTTGCAGTTATTGAGTGGGAATCAATCCAACACTGACTGCAGCGGAGTCAGCTGTGTTAAAGACTGTAGCCTTAATCATCAATGTGAATCCAAGTTCTAAATGATTTGGGGGAAGTAGAAGTTTGAGCGCGTAACCAAGGTGGGTGCTGTTTCCTTTCTTCCAGTTTTGGACGTGCTTGACAATATGCAAATTGTTTCAAGACTAAAAGAAACTGAATGGACGGGATTTTTAAAAGAAACAATTTCATGTAAGGATCTATTAAGTATGCCCACTTCATATTACTAAAGGTGTTTTATCACTGGCCATTATTCAGACACGGGATAACGGGATATTTTGACAAGATTAATGAGACTAACTAACAGACTGACCAGTTTGTTAAGCACTCCACGTTACTTAATATGAAACCCCACAAAATTCTTTGGACAACAGGCCATAAAAAATTCACATAATGCAAAAATCCCTGTCGAGACGTAGCACATTTTAGATGTGTATAAATCTAGGACATCAATAGTCAAGCTCCAGTGTCTCAAATGCTTACAGCGGTATTTCACTGAGTGATTTAATTTCACTGAGAGTGAAAACAAACCCGCAAGACAATAACAGCAACTCCAGAACAAAAAGATCATCAAAGATGTTCAGAAGAACTCCAACGTCGAAACCGAAACTCCCCACATACATTTATCTCAAAGTTTGGGCAGAATAAATCTGGGGTCTTTTTAGTGTCCTCAAGGGGCTTTGCAATGTTTCCTAAAGACCTATGTTTAAAGTTTTATCCGTACCATTGTGTTTTCCAAGCTACAATCAATTTTTTATTACGTGAGCTTGTGTGGAAGAAAAAAATGTAAGAGGAAAGTCCAGTTAAAGGTCTGACAATTGGATTGTCGCTTCTGAGCAAATGTCAGCGGGAAATAAAAGGTTACCAGTATTAATTGTTATTTGAATTTGTAATAATTAGTAACACGCTCGACAAAATAAAGAGCTCTCTATGTTTAAAGGTTATGAGAGGAGATTTTCTGATTAGAGCAACTCAACCCAAATTTCAGCAATTATAGCACATGAAATGTTTGGCAACCAAAGCTGCTTTTTATGCACAGTATTTTGAGGGGCAATAAAATATGCATCTTATTCTGGGGCTCTGACTCCCAAGGTCAAGAAGTGCAGCGCTAATTGTGTGTTCCTTAACTCTCTGATTGCCTGCCTACATGTGGCTTGATTCACTGTACCATCTTTCCAAGACCCTTAGGCGCACAAGTCTTAAATTTTCTCTAAACTAGACGTGGCACATTATGATGCGGCGCACCATATATGTGCACTCTGTAAATGCTATGTGGCTTTGATGCGCGCTCCGCTTGACTGACTGGGAGTATTTCCTGGCGACAGAAGTGACTGAGGACAGGATGTGGATGTCAAAGACGGAAGGGGATGCGTGAAAGAGGATGCTAAAGACACGCCCCCAGTACATGACTGTATATTGTATAGTGCAGCAAATGAACTTAGAGCTTGCCATCATTCCAACTGTTGGATATCGGTGTAAACGTTCATTAGCGAAGTGAGGTTAACATTCAAATCTTGTTAAAACTGCAAATATCACTTTTAATTCAAAAACTCAAATGAGGGTTTAAATTACTTTTTTTTTCTAAAATGACCTTTGCAACATGATTCAAAAAAGCCAATGCTTTACCCACAATCCATGGAAAAATAGACATGACATGACATGATTTCGTCCAATTTATTATTTTTTTTTAACAGATAGGAGTCATTCCATTCTCTATGAAATTATGCATTGGGTGCATTTTGCACACATGGTATGTTGAAAAGCGAAATTATTTAGATATAGTAGCTGTCTGTTCAAAGATCACTGATGTGAATACTCTCATACACCAGACAAGAAGGAGCCAGTATAGTTATGTGGGCACTGATAATAGAAGCAAATCTCTGCGGACTAAATAACTCTATATTGAAAATGTAATGTCATATATGTTGTTCAGATGTACTGCCTCATTTTACGAGGAGCGAAATGAATGAGTCCGAGCACCAGAGGACGTGAGATATTGATGGAGATTTACAGTTGCTGGGATGCTAGAGATGGATTCTGAGATGTTTCCCACTGGACAGTTGACAGGTCAAGAGGTGGTCAGTCATGCATTCAATTAACTACATTGTGCCATGCTCAATTGAGCCCAGCTCTGTTCTATCACTATCACTATCTGTCATGCTTCCACCGGGAGAGCCCACAAGCACATGAGACAAAGCAAGAAGCAATCTTACACTTAAGTAAAAAGCCTGTTAGGGTGGCTTGTTGTGACATTGGAAAGTCAGCATGTGAGTGTCTGGGTGCGAGCTGTAACTGACAGCGGCTAGAGGAGGGGGGCATCGGGGGTCACTGACTCAACTGATATACGCTTGGACCACCCAGGTGCCACGTAGATAATTGACTTTTGGGTATTTTCCGGGAATTAATTTCCACATTTCCCCCTAAAATGAATGTCCATGAGCATTTTCAGACAATTTTGGGGGGTTTGTACCATTAAGTGATGCAAGCCTAAAAGATAAAATGTTGTATCTTTTTCTATTCTCTGAACAAAATTAGATTTGAGGTATCTGTACCACCACCAGAAACACTCGCTAATGCTTAATTCTGTCCACATCACATCATGTCCTAGATCCGATTATTTAGACACCTGCTCCATAGAGCATAGAGCATATAGGCTGCCGGCAACATTTAACATTGCTCCACATCTTAAAATCTTGCTGTTTTGGTAGATTCCATTGGAAAAGTTGCTGCAATGAAAATCAGATTGTGCCGACGGGGCTGCCACTCGTGGGCTAGGCCTACCTAATGCAACTGATTTGAGACTTTAAAGTCTTGATTTTATTATGATTTTACGCAGATACATGTAATCCAAATTATAATGAGAAAATTGTCTTTTTCTTAGATAAAAAATTGATACTATTGAACTCGTTGACCAAAAACTTTATGGAAGCATATTTTTGTGTTGGAGTGTATTCACATGGACAGACTTGGGGAGTAACGGAATACGTGGACCGGTGTCCGTTATCGTTTTAGAAAAAAAATTTGGAATGAGATTACAGCTATATCTATTAAAAGTGTGCATTATTTTGTAGGATTACATTTTCAATGAGGGGAGAGAGCCGACAAAGTCCAGTTCTCACTCTCTCTCAAAATAGTTGGCTAAGCTTTCCCTGAGTTTAATGAATAACTGGTCACAATCAGGGGCGTGGTGGCCATCGGGAATTTCAGGAAAATCCAGATCGGCCGATCCTATCCAGGCCAAGTTTTTTTAATTTATTTATTCATTTATTTACTTATTTTCCGTTTGTATATTCAAACGCACACAGCCATCTTTTAACCAAGTGTATTTCAATCCTACTGTTAAAAAAAAAAACAAGCTACTTTATACTATGGGTTTGCATGTAGTCAACAAAGCCACAACAAGCGCAACAGACATACGAACGACCTTTGCTGCTCGTACACGCAGCTGGCCCAGTGACTCGCCTGAGTCAGCATCAAACACAGGAGCAACAGCGTCTGTACTGCGTCAGACCGCCGCTATTGTTCGACCAATAATTTAAGGTGAGGCGCAGACTCCAAACCATGACCCCAGCAAACACCTACAACTTTGGATTAGTCCTCCAACTTTTGCTGGGATCAAAAGAAAAGAAAAAAAAACACGAGAAAGAAATGGGTGGTATGAAGAAGATGAATGAAAATAAAACATTCAGGATGAATGTGCAGCCAAATGTGCCAAGTTTTGGGAGATTTCATGGAGGAAGAGGGGTTTTGCTAAGACAGGTGGCCACAAGGAAAGCACATTTAAAATGCTATTGGACCAAATAGTTCATATATTTGTTATGTAAATTATTTGGTAAACATTTCAAATTAATGATTAACTTGCTAAATACCTGCATGGCCGAATGCATCCTGCATCAACTGATTGTTGTTGTAGCTCATCAGAAAATGATTCTCTGTGACCTGACTATGATTATATTACATCACACTTCACAGTTATGGAAGAAAAAAAAATTAAATGAAGAAATTAAATAATATATATATATATATATATATATATATATATATATATATGATGTATATGATAAAAAAAAACAAGATTATGCTACATGTAAAGCCACATCATCCAAAGCAACACCATATTTAACAGCATTCAGTCCGTCCCAATTGGCTTGCAGCCTCAAGTGAACCCAAATCGGAACATGAAACAACTTTACAAAGGTGCCTTGTGAGACAACCTCTCAAAGAAACAAAGAGCTCAGATGAGCAATGCTTTTAATGGACAGTACAGCTAGAGACCAGACAGAAAGTGGGAGGAATGACATGCAAGAAAGAACCACTCGACATTAGTTTCCAACTGGGGTCACTTGCAAAGAGGACTATGTAGGATTATATACCAGAGTTGAATAATGCACTTGATAATCATGTGTTGCGTTAAACATTCATGTCGTCTTTGGAGTGCACATAGGGGTCATTTACATTTGGATTGGCAATTCATGTGAAAATTCATGTATAAAATTAAAGACAAGACTCTACAGGAAAAATTAATTACATGCCACTATACCGTATGTCTGTCTTACAGGTGATGGCAAAACAACAACAAGCTGTCACTGTTCCAATACTTGTAGGCCCACCTACAGTACATACAGACAGCCTCATTTGTTTCCAAGTATTGATGGAATAGTTTTATGAGTATTGATGGACCTTGTTTTTGTCTTATAGTCCTTGGATTGTTTTCAGTTCCAGCTTGCATAAATGAAATAATGCAGTTCCTGTAACATTTTCAATATCTTTTTCATATTGCTTGGACAGAACTTGTGCCCATCTATAATGTCTTGATCAGTGTCACAGCTGAGAAATCAATATATGACCAAAGGAAATTGCAGAAAACAGTTTGCCTCCTTTTTTTTCTCTCTCCCAACTTCAATACATGCTATCCTTCCACTTATACTATAGACATAAACCGACTGGATTTCGACCGTTCTTTTAAGAGCACATGTTGATCGTGTTACTATTTTATTCAGATTGATGTCTCTAATCCTCAGATGCAAATTTGAAAACTCAACCACAAGTTTATGCTGGGGAAGCAACGCATATTTAGCGGAAAACCTGAGAGCTTTACATGGAAGAGTGTTTTCCTACAGAGCTCCCTCACCCATCCATTCACATGTCTCGCTCTGTCCACTCCACCAGTTTCCACAGACCAATTTGTCCCAGTGCCTCTGCGGGGCCGTGTGTGATTGATGGGCCTAGGGACACCCACATGCTACTGTGTACCTAATCGCAAAGTATAGACTTGCCGTAACGCTCCATTAATGGCCTGCAGCAGTGTGGTATAATGGTTAAGGAAATGCGCCCAGGAAGGGAAGGTCACTAGTTCAAATTCCCTACAGGCGTCCTTGTCCTGCGCTACATGTCCACTTGGAAAAATGAATAGTGACAGGTTGCTGGGTAATACAGGAGCACACATACTAAATATGCTCTTCGGTGAAAGAATTGTCTTTTGGTGGTGAGGCATATGACATTCTTCGTACTGCGGTGCTTTCGACAAAGTCGAGGCATACAGTCAAGTCGCATAATTGGGTAATAAGCTTGTCAGTCATCACGGTGGTGTCTGTTTCCTTCCAGGACGAAACACACAAACTGGGTAAGAGGGTCATTGAAAGGTTTTCTGTTATGCCATCGTGAAGACGTATCAGATAGGTGTGCCTTAACTTGCTGTCAGGAGGGTACGCTCCAGAGACATAATACCAGGCAACTTACTTTGGAAGCAACAAAATTGGATTGCTTGTTGGTCCTGTGACTGATGAGTTCATTAAAGTGGAGGGGCATGGAGAAAGAAGTCCGACTAGAGCGCCATTCATCCATCCTGTATTGATAATCTCCTTTCACTTCACTTGCTTGACTAATCAGGGAAAACCAAGACTTACACATTTAACGAGCATTTTTGAAAGGTTTCACATTCAAATGGCAAAAATGGATGAATTCAAATCAAGCAGCAGAAACAAACAAAAGCACCACATGCACTAACTGCCTGCGGTCCAGGTCTTCCTAACACTTGTTTTTACTTTACTCAGAGTATATTTTTATTGAGAATTTGTAGGAAACAAATAAACGAAAAAATACATATTCACAAAAAGAGCTGCCTTTTAGGTATGTACACATTATTAAAAAAGACAATTAAGATGATAGTTCATTAAACTTTTGTTAAACTTTGCAGGTTGAACCAGAATTCCTGATGTTTATAATAGATCAAATTAAATTGATAGCCTTCAAATTTTTAGCTGTAATTAATTAGTGCATTTTAAAATGGTGCAGAAAACGTACAATGTGCAAATGTCAGAGATAATATAATTGACATTTTTGGTGAAATGCACCCAATTTCATGGACTTTGCCACTAATACGGGTTAGCCATGGCATCGCATTACTCACAATGCGTCCGTTTATGTCGCAAATAACCTGGATTACTACTAATGCGCATGTGCGTCACAGACTAGGCATACAGTCAGCGGGAGAAGCGCAAGTCGAGACAGTTTCAACAAAAAAACAAAGCATCAAAGAATTAAATACGTAAACAAATGAGTCGGCGACTTACGGAAGAGGATTAGGGCCATGAATGGAAAAAAAAAAGGTCGGAAGGATTCTGACTTTATTCGCAGAATTCTCACTTCTTAAACGTCGTCGTGTAAGTCATCATGAGCAGTCGACTACTATTGGCAGCCCTAATGCAGATTTGTGGTTTTCAGTGTTCAGCTGCTCAAACACCTCTACTTTGAGATTGATTTTTACTCTTCACTTTTTCTGTGCTTTTCGTTGACAAAAGAACTGCTCCTCAGATTTAAAAAACCCTGGTATTTCGACTTGACCTGAGACAACGGTATACAGTGAGATGTTGGAATCACATCATGGTTTATATATAAGTATATGTGAAAAACTTGGAAAAAAAGTTCTTCTGAAGAAGCACAGCCTTTTGTATCCTCACTCAAATAAAACTAAAATCCCCTGGGAGCAAATTAAACAAGATTAGTTTAAGCAAAGTTTGACTCTGGCTTGTGCAATCCATCCCAATTGTCTGCATACAGGTCATTAATAGCAATGAGTAGCTAATTTTGAGTGCAAAAGCCTGGAACAAATAAATCAAACAAATGTCTGTGCCGGGGATCGTGTCTGAGAGCCTTAATTGTCTGTTCTTGCTTCAAATTCTGTGCAAGTTAGAAAGAAGGTAATTTGAGTCTCGGCTTTGTGACAGGTGCTGGAGGGTAAAATGGCGGTGGCCTGGAAATCCGCAAAATGTGGTGAGGCCACACGGTGATCTTGCCGAGAGAGATTAAAGGCTTCGATTTTGTAGTGGGAGGTGCATAGAAGCTGTTGTCTTGGGGACACGGTGGAGACTAAAGAGAATTCGACACTTTTTGCACACTGTTCCTCTCCACTCGCAATTGCCCAAACACAGCCTGACGAGAGGAACATAGTGAACACTGAGCTGAGAACAATTAGACACTGTTGATCCAAGTCTGGATTTGCATGAGCAACAGCACCTGCTCCACTCTTTCTACTGCGACAGAAAGAGTTAAAGAGGATAAGCACATCCATTTGTGTATAAAATGCACAGTCATTGTTTTGCATATTTATCAAAGGCCTTTCTGTCTCCTCTTTAGCAAAGATAAAAAAGGGCCCCCTGTGTATATATTTTTTAAATATTCCTGCAGCATTTAAAAATCATTATTTCGTGACGTTTTTTTGCTCTTTAACACCCAACAATGCTACAATAATTGGTGCCAAAGAAGTATGTTGCACTCAGTGCGTGATATATCTTAGGTGTTAAATATTTTTTTTTGTATGTCGGAGAAGAGATTAGTTAGGGAGAGTCTTTGCTGTGGGTATATTTTTGCTTTGCTGAGTGCCTATTGCGCCTCCAATCTCGTCGTTTACTGAATATAATGACAATAAAGGGCATTCTTTTTCTGATTCAATTAAAAAGTTCAAGCTAACAAACAATGGAGAGCTCATTATTGTTTGACAATTTTTTTTCTTTACATGTTGCCTCAGATAGAACTTTGCCCACGTCCGAGGACGAAGTGGACCATGTTCTGTGCCTCCAGGCATGCTGAGGCGGATGATTGGAGCTGTGGCCGAAAAGTGGTCGATGCCATTCGTGGCGGAAATCACCAAACACGCTGGTTCGAAAGCGATTCCTTGTTGAGTCGTGGCTGTAATTTTTGTGTCTTAAAAGTCTTAACGGTTTCATGTTATCCTGGCATTTGTTGAACTTTATGTCAGGCACTTTGCGCTACATAAGTAGAAGGAGCCAGCTTTACGGGCCTATAGCTTAATGCCAAAGGGCCCATCGAGGGCATGAAATTCTACATTACTCAGCCATTTGTTTATTTATCAGTCAATCATAACATTCCGGCTTCTGTGGATCAATCACGCACCCCATACAATAGTCTCCAGATTGAGTCCCACGTGCATTTGTTTATACAGCCAAGATGACAGGACCGTTACGGTGGTAGTTTATCCGTCAACATTTTGTCCGAGTAAATTCACATTTCAGTTTGATGAAAACAACATAATTAGATACATCAGCAAGCAGCACAGGCGGGAAATCACAGATGCACCAGGAGTAATTTTTACAACAATCGCTACGGCAGATGGGGAGAACTACCCCGGTGAGTCCTTGCGATCATACAAACGCATGGAAAGGTTACAGGCCGTTTCTACTCAGAATCGCATGGACAAGCATACTAGTAGGACCAACCAGGTTGCCTCGCAGCTGGCCGGTGGGCTAGTATGCGTGTGGGGGTACCCGATCACAGCAACCAGCCCGCGGCCCCCGCCAGCATGGCTACTTCCAGAGCCTGCGGAGCAGAGGCTGGGGACGGCTGGCCTCGCTCAGAAGGCGTGAGAAACACGGCGCCTGCCGGAATGCCCGCTACAGGGTCATAGGGCATCCTGCCTCTGTCACCACAGGCGTGTGAGAAGGAGATGATGGCGAAGCGAGGCATCTTGGCCTCACTGTAACTGGAATTTTTTTTTTTTTTGTAACTACATTATTTGAACTCAGGCAGGCCTTGGAGGAACAACGATAACACTAGAACAACTTTTTAATTCCTTTCCTTGTATTGCGGTTTAACTTGGTGCCTTGTGTTGTACATTGCAAATAACTATACTTTGCACTTGTAATAAATTTGTAATAATCTATTGTTTGTATTATTTATACTTTATTAATTGTAAATTTCTATGCCTTAATTTTTACTCCATCTTTTGTGGCTTGTTTTGAATTCATGTTTTAGTTCTCAAATTGTATATATCGGAAATAATTATATATATATATATATTTTTTTTTTAAATATTTTGTTTTTTATTTTATATCAACTTTTATCACCACAATACAACAAAAGAGACGTACCGAATGTTGTTACCGTTGAGTACCAGTATCAATTCCTAGGTAACAAAAATCTGAATTGATCTGGATCAAATATGAAAGGTACACATCCTTAGCCTTTTTAATTGGACAAAAAGCTGATCTGATCTACTTGCACGAAGCTATGACTTCTATTCTCAGAATGGCATTAGGGGTATGGTTATCTTAATTGAATCTTCTGCCATCAAGTCAAAAAGCATTTAATTGCTCCACCTGTCATGATACACCAACGGCACAAATAGATGGGCAAAGATACATTATTTGAAAACAACATTTAGATTTCCATCCTTATCCCCAATTAGGAAGGTGGCTGTGCTGTAGACGGTCCTAGCTGACTTCGAGCAAGTGGCATGGTACAACCTGGAATTAAATGAAATTGGATTTCTGTAGCACACCTAATCATCTGTCGCGGCATAATGTAATGGCGCTTTCAGACTTTGCACACCTACTATTTGTTTTGGCCGAACAGGTGGGAAAACAGTGTACGAAGATGTTAATCTCCTTTGTGCTCCAGTGCAAAATATATTTTAGTCAAGATAAGGTAAAACATGATCTTTTTAGACTTCCATGCATATCAATCAGAATCCAACAAAAAGTTCCCAACTATTACATAGAAATGATGAAATGCTGTGAAACAGATGATGTTTGGAGGCCCGCGTTGCAATAATTATACTTATAGTAGAAGCAATTTACATTCACTGGCAGAAACTCGTGATTTGGTGATAATTTAATTTGTATAGTGTGTAAACAGAACAGTGTGTGTCTACCATTTGGGACCCTGGGATCTTAATGTTGTTTGCATAAATATCGGAGACAAGCTTTGACTCTACATTGACATATTTTAAATCAGTCAAAATCCAAACATTCATTTAAAATGATCAATTTCAGTTTGATTTTTTTTTCCCCAGGAGGTTGTGTCAGTCACATACGGGAAATTCCCTCAGTACTGTGGCTAATTATAAGATTCAATTTAGTCCGATATAAGGAGCTAACGGCTGAACATTTGTTTTGGTCATCTCTGACTCAATTATTCGCGATTATGATTAGACATGAACGAGTAAACAAGTTGCAAAGGTTTTACAGACGAGATTGGGAATCTTGAAAAGAATTATATTCATTCATTAACCTTTGCGCATAACTTCATAAAAATAAATCCTGATATGTGGACACATGAGAAAATTCAACAGATTCAGGCTGGTTTTGGCCATCGATTACATGTTTGACAAATTGGAGAAAATGGGTAAAACCTGACTTTTCAACCATATTTCCTCTGTAAGGCTCACTTGAAACGATAAAGCAAATGCTGCTGTGCGCCTCCTCAGGAAACGGAAACAATCGTTTTAAATCAATTTGGGAAGTGTGGAAAATCAACAGAGAGGAATATTATTTCTGTCTCCAACAGTCTTCGCGTTTCATTTCAGAATGTGAAAAAATCCCCTTAATATGCCGGCACAACTTTGTCTGTCTGACATGTTTGAGCTGCCGTGAGAGCGTCGTCACTCAGCAGACACGTGAAATGCATTTACTGTAGTCTACATGCATATTACACAAGAAAAAGAAAACAGGGCAAGTCTCTTACTCAACATGGAGTGGGATTGTTTTTCACTCCAGCCACCTTTGAAAATTGCTACATAACGATAAAATGTACAATCCAAGCACTGCAATTTCCCTTTATAGAGCAGGGAGCCATATTTGCTAACGCTGTTAACATTGTGATTCATCCCAACTGTTCAAAACATTGAGAAAAAGCTCCAACTCAACAACAAAAGTGAATATGTGGTGTAATTAGAATATATTAATTATTATAAAAACAAAGAATATACATTTTTATACTACAATTTCTGTGGTTACATTTTTGGATTCCAATGTAGTTCACTGGGTGCCAAACAAAAGGTTGGTAAGATAAACAAGTTGTCTTACCCGTGGTGCAGTTGGTGGTGAAGTTGGGCTCAATCATGGCCATGTCATTAAGCGTTCGCTGGTCATAGCTGGCTGAGATCCGGAAAGGTGAGCCCCCGTGAGTCCCCAAGGTGAGGTGAGCCACGGCCCAGCTGCCAAGGAGAGAAAGCAGGAGCAGGATCATCGTGATGAGCAGGCACCATGGCTGACAGACATTCTCACATCCTGTATGAGGCTGGGGGGTCAGGGCAGGTTGGTTCTGCTCAGTCTGAACCCCCGTCGCCCCACGGGAGGGACTGTCTGAGACCTCAGTGGAAAGAGATGTAGGAGATTCTTCGTTCCTTTCCATTTTGGTTTGCTGGCACATTGCCACTCTTCAAGTCCGTAAAGGAGCCTTCGATAATAACCAGGTGAAAGGTTACACCCGACTTGGAACAGTTAGCTGGTAACTGATTTGGGAAAATCCCAAACTCTTAGTTCTGGCGCATAAGAGGCAGTGAGAGGAGTCCTGTTGTGAATGCTGCTCTCCCACAACCAGCAACTGTCCCTAATTTTGTTAAGCAAATTGTGCTGATTTCACTTGGGCTTTAACGTCATAAAACACCTCCCCCCGCCTCCTAGTTCTTGATCCTCTGCTTCTTTTCATATGCCATCAGTAAAACACTTTTACCCGCTATGGCATGTATTTAGGCCACAATTAAATGTGACGTTTGTTGCAATCAATTGTGTAACAGTGCTGCCATTCAAGAGGGAACAGTTTTGTTGACATGAAGTAGCTCCTGGTGGTCCGTGTTCAGCCAAATTGGCGTTTGGAGGTATGTAAGTTGAACCTACCTATGCAAGGGTTACTGACACAAGTACCGAATGAATACTTCTGGCACAAGCTCAGTGTGAATGACGCCAAACAGACGAGCTGTCAGGTATGATTGCAGTGAACTTCCTTGCTAATATATCAGCTTTGTGTTGAGCTATACAAACCCCGATTTTACATTTACCAAGTACCTATGTGCCTAAACAGGGACAAGATCATTATTTCAGTACACAAACATTTTGTTATTCTTGTTTGGTGGTTCACCATGAGGTTTTTTTGTGTAAAATGAGTGCCTTGGTTCCACAGGTTGGAAAACACTGATTTAATCATTCCTCTCATAAATAATAACTCAAGTTAATGACAAAGTCTTAAAAGATACATGATGCCCATTGACTAATATGTGTCATAATTAATATCCAGTAAGGATCAAGGAATGATCATTTTGTGAATTTTTACTATCTACCTGATGGTAATCATACAGAAACACGAATGAGCTCAGCTCACGCGAAAAGTAATGCTCTATATTCTTGGAACATGTTCAAACACAATTCTAATATTTTTGACTGTAGACACCACCACAATGGATTTGAAATGAAATGAGCAAGATGGTCGTTTACGATAGATGTTCAGTTTTAATTTTAGGGTAATCACATCCAAATTGAGTAAACGTTTTATAACAGTGTCAATGACAGTTGTATTCCATTTAACTGCCTTGATATATTCAAGTGTATCACAAAACATTTCATTTATAACATGTAATACCTCATTTGTATTTTAATGTGTCATATGCGAGTGAATGTGTTCTGTAGCAGTGTGAAAAGAGGAGATGGAACCCAAAAAAAACATCCACACACAACTGCTGTGCCAAAAAACATCTGAGCTGTTATGATTTCCCAGATGTCTGTGCACTGACTCAACAGGCTTTGCGTTACAAGTGTTGCTATCTTTTCCTATTCTGTTATTTCTTTTTTTAAATGTGTGATTTCTATTTTCAACTTCCCTCACTCATATTTACTCATCTCAACTCGGCCTTTCTTAGAGAGGCGGGAAGGTGTTGACCAGATGAGAAGTGAAACTTCAGCACCAGACTACATCATTAGAGAGCATCTGTCATATCCAATCAAAGGAGAGAAATTAAATACCCGATAAGAGTCGCCACTCTGTCCTTGGTCACGTTAATAATATTTTTGGACTCAGAAATCTCCATGTTCTGAGGATCCAAGCCCCACAGGCTGAGTCCTCAGCAGGATGGTGATGAGGCAGTAATTGCACAGGAATGTTTGTTTCCTTGTGCGTAAAATATATGCAGGCAGCGTATTACGATACAACCAACTCCTAAATCCCAGATAAGCAGGGAATAAACGCTTCAATTCCCCAAAACTGAAACACCAAACAAATTAGCACAATCAATCATTTCAAATAAACAAATGTGTAAACAAAACAGTATACGCCTGATGCACTAAAAATAAAAAAAGGAAAGTTCTAATGCATGTAATTCCTCGTAATCCTCCAGAGCCATGAATTTGTTTGTTCGGTTTTGTTCATGTGTGTAACTTTGAACACAAGTCACTGTGACTTCTACATTATTTGTATATCTTATCATGCTATATATTTGCAGACAATCACGGGACTGATGAGTTGAAGAGTTGTGAGTGGAGCTGCCAGTGCAACATCACTCAAAATATTTCAACTTAATTAGTGGTTGACCATGCATGGCACAGTGCCCGGAAATAAAAATGGAATACAAATGAGTGAGAAAGACGAAAGAGCGCCTGTGAGTCGGCAGCCTTTTATAATAGCTCCTCTGACTCTGTTTTTTTTTTTTGTACTTTTCCAGCCTTTTTTTTTTTTTAATAATTTAGTGCTAATTTTGCAGCATGCTAAAGATTTTGGACCGTTTTCAGAATTGCAGCAGTGCCATTGTTATTCGGTGCTTGTTGTCGTGTACGCCAGTGAATCGGCAGCCTCTTTACAACAGCTCTGTGGTCTCCTTTATTTGTACTTTCACAGTCTTTTTGCTTTAACACAATTACAGTGTTTTAGCCGTAATATCTTTTTGAGCGGAGAATATTGGACTTTTGTCATTTCTGTACACTTGTGTATGATGCTAAAAGCGTCATAGCCAGGAGACCCTAAGATGGAACTGGACAGCGTCTCCTTGGTGAGAGAAAATAGGGAGCGGGATGAGAGCTGTCAATAAAGTAGTGGAGAGAGAGAGTGAAGTGATTGCGGGATTACAATTTCAGCACCGTGGCACACTCATATTGGTCATTGGAACCTCATTCATGTTCTTGTCTTCTCTCCGAGACAAACAACTTGAAGGGAGCGCCTGTTGTATGACTTAATTAGAAACTACTATTTTCTTTTTTTAAGTATAGTGGTGCCAATATCAGGAGACAGCTGTTCTTCAAATAGACTTCAAAGCATTAGACATTTTATGCATCGTGAGTTCATGCTGCAATCCAATCCATCTGGTGCTCCTGCCAATGTGCCTGATTTGGCCTCCAGGAGGCAGTATAACGCTAAAGTCAAACGAAGAATAGTATATCTTATGACTAATATAAGTTATTCAGTAAGATGTTGTAATGTAGTTTTTTTCAGTTTTCATAAAGGATAAAGAATATATGCCCTTTGAGTATTAGTACATCATCTGTCTAGATATGTTGCTTCACCATTTGTGTTCAAATATCCATTGATCCTACAACTTTGATATTGATGCTGTTGTTAGCATACCAATGTCGTTTTAATTTTGTTAGCATGTTGCTAAGTGGACTTTCCTAAGACAAAGCTGTGGTTGTTTGCAATACATAACGTGTAATTCTTTTTTGTGCAGAGTTTGACAGTAAAAGCTAACTGGGAGGTCTTTTTTTGGGGGGGCGGGGGGGTGAATTGCTCACTATTTGCCAAACTGCTTTTTGTGACTTGCGTTGAGTTCACTGTCACCAGCTCAAATTTGTGCTTGCAAACAATGTATTAACAATGCAATATTTTATTATATTGTTATTATTATTATGGTTTACGTTTTACATTCAGTCATATGTACACTTAAAGCAATCTGAAATGAGTTGAGTGGAATTGGAATACATGCAGGGAAGGTTGAACAATTTAACCAAAACAGTGTAGGCTTTTTGCCTAAATAATCGAGAGGAGGCATTTTAAACATACCACCACATTTGAGTATCAGTGATGGAGAAAAACAAAAAATACAAGAAGACCAAAGAAGTGCAAATGGAGGTTAGACTGAATCGTAGTCCACGTTTGTCATGGCTTAAAACCGAAAAACTGCCTGCTTTACACTTAGATGGATCCTTACTATCAAGAAGTGCAACTTAGAGTCTCTTTATTCTCAACATCAACAAAAATAATAATAAAGATGACAAATTGAATCGACAGCCAACACAGCTGTGTATCAACCAGTGACTTGCATGTGCTTTCTGTACGGATATTGGTGCATTAATTGTTATGCTAAATCATGAATTGAGTTAATTGCAATGTTAAAAATGTGACAATAATGATGATTTAACTGTGGTAGTCTACAGATTAGTCACAAAATCCTAAACAAATGTTCTAATGTAATTATTATTTTGAACAAATAAGTCATTAAGCTTGACAGAACTATTGTAATTGTGTAAATTTCCTTCAAAAAAACAGAAGAGGAGAACTAATCTAATCAGTTTTTTTTGTGCTGCCTAATGCTATAGACAAATAGTTTACAAACCCCCAGCCTCCGTTGTTGTTAATATCCCGCTTTTCATTTTAATATGGTGAATGTGTATGGCTGTGTTTGTTGCTGAGCATGGAAGATGTGTATGTTTTGAGCACATTTGTTGCGTGGCTTCTGGTTTACTTTGGCTTTATCCAGCAGAACATGAAGAACTGTGTCGAGAATTGTTTGAAAATTATGATTAAGGGTGTTATCCTTTGGTGAATCCGGGTTGAACACACTGCATACAAACAAAATGTTTTCCTCTTATGCGACGTCCGTCCTACTGCACGGTATGTGTCCGGTAACAGACTGACAACCACAGAATGTACACACCTCTTGACCAAAGATGGAACGTTTGGCAACGTGGAGTTTTTAACCATGACCCTGAATAGATTAAAGGTCAAATAATGGTCATAAATTGTCATGATCTCACAGGTGGAGTTGGGGTGGGGGCCGCATGGGCACAATATTTATTCCCAATAAGCCCCTCATATGCCCTGTCTGCCCGTTGTGTTGTTTTTCGACTTCCCATGACAATCATCCGGGTTCCTAATTGCAGGTGTAACAAGAGATTAATGCTGAAAGATTGCCGTCTTGTCACCTTTTGCCAGTTTTTGGTTGTTGTGTGCTAGTCTGCTTTCAATCATTCATATTCCATCTTTTTCTTTCCTGGTTTTCACAATTACTTTTATTAGTAGTCGTCTGTTCATCTGACTTCAGGTTTCTAGGTAAAGAAGTTCAAATTCTGTTTCTTTTGTGTTTTTCGTGTTCTGTCTTTCTAAAATGATGTAGTTCTGATTTTTTCCCCTACATTTCACTTAGATCCTCTTTATTTTTGTAACAGCGTCGTTTTGGCTTTTGAATTTTGAGCTTTTCGCGTCAACACATTACTTTGTGAGGTCAGGGCTTTTGACCATTAACACTTTATGTTACGCTCACAAACCTTTTGTAGCATGCCCTCCGAACCAAGGATGATACTTTACTGATGATTTTGCGGTTTATTTTTTGAGCCACATTTATCCATAACCATGTAACATTCAAACCTAATCACCATCAGAGCTGAAACGCATTTCAAAACACACACGAACAAATAGCCGTCATATTTTACATTCAACACTCAATATTTTCAGACACAAAATACTAATATACATCATTTACACACCTTTTGCCTCTTCGGAGCGGGTGCT
Organism: Idiotropiscis lumnitzeri; assembly: GCF_059441095.1. Taxonomy (NCBI): domain Eukaryota; kingdom Metazoa; phylum Chordata; class Actinopteri; order Syngnathiformes; family Syngnathidae; genus Idiotropiscis; species Idiotropiscis lumnitzeri. The sequence goes on along the minus strand of NC_142391.1, from coordinate 17,553,742 downwards.
AGTAAAAGAAATGTTCGTTTTTCTGACCGTCAAGATGAAACTCTTGGCCGTACTCTTCGTTAAGTTACCTTACGTGTGAACTGTAGTGAACAGGAAGTTTGCATTCAAAATAAAAGCTCATAGCTTAAACCGAAAGGAGCACATTTCAATGCAAATTTCAAACGAAAATAATATACAACAAACAAAATCACCGCTGCTGTTCCAAAAATATGAACATGGTTAGTTACACCTTTCGATGCAGTTGTAAATGGCATTTGATGCAAGAAGTCCAGGTACATTAAAGAAACAAAAATTTGGACGCTAAGATCGTGTATTGTGGTAAAATGAGACCTGTACGTTATGCATCTTGTTCTTCAACTCTATTCGGTTCAATGTTTTGGTTACATGGGTATTCAAATTTCATGTATTTGTTAGCAACTCGACTCTGTATACTTATGATGATTTCATGTTTAAGGGGACTCGTTTGCAGAAAAGTTCCATCCCTAGGCTGGAAAGCTTTTTGGTTTAGTGTGCATAAGATGCCACTTTTGATATTTTGTATTCCCGAAGTTTACACTCTCTAGCACATTAATAGCATGATAATTAGATCTTGTGGTTACATGAGCTTATTGCATTCAAATTTGAATTAGGTAAGGTCAGAACAAATTTGCTAAATGTCAGAGCCAATTAATTAATTTTAAGTGTGGCTCCCCTTCCTGCGTCAAGCAAATTCTGATGCCCCAAATAGATTATTTACATTTTACTGTGTTTAGTGGAAAATAAAAAAAAAAAGGGCTGAGTAAAGTTTGGATGATGAAAACCAGAATAATACATTTGTTTGATTTGAATGGTTATCTACTCGCCCACTAAAAATATGATCAGTTCAGTTGAAGTGATCATGTAAGCAGCGTAATTGTTTACCCTTTATTGGATTATGGCTGTCGTCTGACTTTGTAAAATTTGATAAACACACCAAGATTTCTTCCCAGTTTTCTCTTTGTTTATGTCTGTCGTGTACATGAGTAAAATCATATATGATGATAGATAATGGAAGTAAGCCCCACTTTCTCACACCGGTCCTTAAATCCTTTGTGGCGGAAGTTTCCAGTGGCAAACCGTGACACTCTAGAACACCTGGACCAAAAACAGAAATTAATGGTGACCTTGCACAATATTGAGACTTATGGCACAATTCGGACAGTTTCACTTAGGGGTGTTGTCACTTTTGTTGCCAGCGGTGAAGAGTTTAAAGGCAGTGTATTGTGTTACTTTGAAGAGACACATCAAATACTCTGTTATGCAACCACTTTACATTGTAACAAAGTTTAATTTTGTCAGTGTTGTACCATAAAATATATAATACATCTTTTTATGTGAGGAGTCGACTCACTTTTGTGAAGTACTGCATGCACACTGAAAGAAATTGGGTAGTGGATTAAAATGATATAGACCAGGGTTTTTCTGTTGTCGCATTTCTCAAACACATCAGATCTGATCATTAAACTTATCTCATTACTCCCATTTATCAGATTGTTATGGTTATATAAACCGGCTCCATGTTTGTTCACTTTTTCCAAGCTTTAGTTCTTCTAAGCAAGAAGGAGTGACATTTTTTTGACAAAGCCATAAGAGTACAAGTGGCTTCTGGAATACATTTTCAGTTAACATAAGAAAGGTTAGAAACATTTTTTTTTTTTTTTGACTGATAACGAGATCTCTTCTTTATGTTTTAATCAACAAGGCTTTATTGGATTGAAGTTGAATTTATAATGAGAAAATGATGACAAATTGATTGGTAATGAAATGAACTGCTTAAGCAAAATCTAAACTTAAGCCACACTGATTTTCAACAGTCATGCATGTAATACTCAAAGCCAAAATATATGGAATACACCAAGAAAAGAGCAGATTCTATTGAAAAACTGGATGTGGTACAGCATATTAGTTGCTACTATTTGTTGACAGCGAAAGTGTCACTAGAATATAGTTATAATCATCTGGTAGATGATTAATGATGAGGTTGATTCTCCAGCAATAAAAATAGTGCAAAGGCATCAAGTCATAGTTTCTCACGATAGTCAGCAGGATTTCACCTAAAAAAAAAAAAATGAAAAAAAAAATCACACAGTTAATTTCCCTTGCAACTCTGTAGCTGGGTTGCATGTGTGGAGAGCAACAACCCATTAAATGGCGGTGAAAATTGTGCAAATAAAGGATTGATGAATTCATTGCCATTTGTTCACAATATATCACTTCCGCACCAATCGGGAACCCAAATAATAAAGTCGCTTAAATTTTATGTCATTCTCCCTGAACCATAAAGTGGCCTTCTTGATAACATACACAGACAAATGACACACATTCACTTTTTCTAAATTTTAAATAATAATAATAATAATAATGTTCCCTTTATTAGTCCCACAATGGGGAAATTCGAGATTCGAACCAGGCCTCCTGGGGAGACTGGGTCCTGAACGCGGCGCCTTAGACCACTCGGCCATCCTGGCAGCTCACTGGAGCATGTGCAGTTCACACATGGCACACACTTAAAATGGAGTGTCATCAACGGTGAATTCGGGTAACTTTGTTGAGCACTGATCGATTGCATCAATCCGGGTGAAGAATGCACCAGATTTGGTTTTACCTAGGATCTGCTCGTGTTATTTCCTAAGGTGTGACAATCAAAGGAGACTGGCAGCCAAACTCACAAGTTTCTTTTTGAAGCTTTTGTGTAGCATACTGCTATTGTCCCTCTATGTCTCTGCAGAGGGCACAAACATGGAGCAAAGAATACATCAAAATCACTGGTTTTGTTCAGGAAGTGGGGGTCTCAAACCGCACCATCACTCTGTGATTACTCTGCACCAGTTGGTTCACTCTGTCAGTGTGGTCTTTGGCCGTCCTAACTTGGGGTCATCTTCGACCACATTGCAGCCACTCTTGAAGCATTCAGGCCACTCACGAGTCGACAGCATCATAGCATGTTCTACATAAACCCCTTTGAGACATTCGGTTGAGCCCGAGACCAACTTAACAAGGAATTAAGTTCAAATGTATTTTTTGCTCCATGCTTGTGCCACCTCCAATTGCATAAAAAAGCATGACAAGTACCCAACACAAAAGCCTGAAAAAGAACCACAGAGTGGGTGAAGTGAAGAATATTACAGCATAATAGTGGCGTAGGCCAATTGGCACTAAATTATGAGCATGACTGCCACAATCTCATTTTGTTGTTGTTGTTACACATCGCGTTAAGTATGAAAGAAAGGATAATCGTCACACAGGCCTTAACCTCAAATAGGCTGTGAGGGTCGAGGACAAGAACATTACAATGTTTGTTTGATCTGACAGGCAATGAATAACAATAATTGTCTTTATGGCACATGTGACCAAATAAAGAATTTAGTCAACAACAATCAAGAGACTTTTACATGATGGTTTCTGGCTAGAAGAAAGGAAGGCACTTAAGACAGGCCTTAACCATTATATAGCCAATTGATTTAAACCTGTATGCGGCTAAACAGATTCTTCTGCAACAAAGCTGCCAGGAGCTAATCACAGGGGATGAAAGCAAACTGGAGCAAATAAACAAATGCAGATGCAAGTGTGTCCTCACTGTGGTGTGTGTTTACATTTCACACAGGCTGCAAAGATCTGCATAGCCAAGTCCACAACCACTGACTTAATGAATGAACTCACAAAGGGAGCAAAGAGTCTCGAATCAACTTTTACAATAAACTGCTTACGCTTAACTTATTTAACATTGCTCATTAATTTACACTGGCTGGTTAAAAAGTAGCAATTACTATTTCCTCCAGTGTAAACCAAAAACTTCATGTTTGGGAAGGGTGCTGTTTTTTCAAGACATTTAGAAAAAAAAACTTATTTGAATGAATTGAGAAGTTCATCCTTATACTGTACAGTTAAGCACCCGTGGATTTGCTTATTCATAGATTTATTTTTTTTCAATATTTGAATTTTTTTGTTTTTCTGATCACCATAAACCTCCCCTGCCACCAATTCATTTGCAAGTGTGCTTAAATCTTTGACGAGTATTTTATGCAGATTTGTTTTAATAAAATGTGACAATAGCACAAGGGAACAAAAGTCGACTGCAGTCTTTAACTTCCCCCTAAAATGTGCCATATAACTACAGACTGACCGACTCTTTGCTGATAAAAGGACACAGAAATGATTGCATATTTCCATCAGAAATTTTAAACGGCCTCATATCTTGAGCGGAGAACGAGTATCAATCAGGTCAAACATTTTACAGCAACAGGCCATGAGCTACGAATGCGCAGCTTCAATCAAAGTTTGAAATTGAAGACAAATGAGACCGTTCTGCCACAATTTAATAGAGGTCAAACTGAACACTAAATACGGATCATTTGGACTCACTGGAAGCAATGAAAGAATTTACAAGACAAATTAAGAACTACAGTATACAGTGACGGCTATGCTCAGACAGATGGAAAGAAATGACTCAGATGTCTGAGCTTTAGTACGCAATGTATCAACTGAGGCTCAAAAACATAGACCACTTCTTCAAAAAGTCAAGTGAAACCTTTTTATTGTGCCGCTCATGAGTTAGTGAGAGATTCTAACAACTTTATTAAACGTAAGCAACCATATACGCTCACAGTCGCTTGATTACGAGATACCAATGTTGGCAAGTCACTTGTCAACACATGACGTGCGGTCACGGTGTTCCATCAAAACTCAAATGATCACCCTGCATCAACTGCAAAGCGCACTAGCGAACAATGAAACAACCAAAACAAGAATCAAAGCAATACAATTAACACAAAACATGTATCTTGCATGACATCATCAAAAGTGACTACACTCCATCATGAATGATTCACGCTAGCAATGTAGCAGCCGAGACTAAGATTGGCTCGTTTACTGAGCAAGCTTGATGGATATGACTTTGCTCAGAAACCCGGGGAGAAGGCAGAAGAGAAGTGAGGCTACATTCAAATCTCGCTCGCAGTTAGAAAACTACAAACTCCCCTTTTAATTAATAATTTCGAAAAAAAATCTTCACCCATGGTATAAAACATCCAGTGAAAAAAAAAAAGAAAATCAACTTTTCTCAAGGTTCTGATGAGAATGCTTGAAATCCAAACAAAAAAATAACAATGTAAACACAGTGGGACCTATTTACGCACATATGGATGAAGTTTTCTTGCCTTTGGTATTTTCTCAGACGAGTGTTTGCGCAGTTGTGGGCGTGATTACAGCAGAATTGCTTCCCGGCATTCATAACGGAAGCAGCTCCTCTCATTCCCTTTGAATTCACTGCAGAAGAGGCACATTTTTTACATGGCTGTCTACGTAGTAGATTGACGCGCATTGGGCTGCAAAAAGATCTCAGCTTGCAGATGGTGTAGGTCAGCCAGGGCGATTACAGATCACCGCTGTGAAATGGGCACTTGGAGACTACCTACCACCTCATCGTTCGTGTTTGTGATTTATCCCCCTTGAGCAGCAAGAACATATCTGTTTAAAGCCTCCAGTGGCTGGAATAATGTCACACAGAGTCATCACCGAGGTCTTTTCATGCTATGGACAGACAGTTGGTGTTGTTTTGGTGTTTAGTTTCCATATAATAGAGTCTGCAGGGTATGTCAACAGTTTATTAACATAATGGTACATGCTATTTAGCCCATGGCTCGAACTAAAAATCAGACATTTGAACATGTACTGTACTTCCTATTAGTTACAGTCTCACTATGCTTTAACACAAACTATATATATTAATGCTATATTGCCACAATTCAGCGCAAAGGAGTTCTCAGTCTTTGCACGTTTTCAGTACTTGCTGCATCTTCATAAATTCCTAATGTATTTAGAAAACAATATCTAAAATCGCTTTACAGCGTCTTTAAAATCATCATGATGTCTGCGTCACATATCTAACACTAATCAACCCTTCTATAATAATTTTAGTATGCAGCAAGGTTTATTCTCGCCCTCTGAACCACGTAGTGCTGATGTTTATGTTCACACATCGAGAGATGTCTGAGCCGAGTCAATGTGACAGTTGAAACCTTAGAAAGGATGAGAGTTGTGTCGCGTTTCAAGAGGAGGTGAGACAGTGACAAGAAGAGTTTCCAGAAACTACAGGGAAGGTGATCCGAGAGACGGGCATGAGAGCACTTGGAATGTCTTCTCGTAGGAAAGGGGAGACTTGGCGATTGAACCAGAAAGTGTAGGAAAGCATACGAGGAAAGTAGTTTGGGAAAAAGAAGTGGGACACTGAGATGAACCGAGTATACAATGTGATGTGACGTAGATCAAATGTGGAGATGGCAAAGGCCTAAAAAAAAAAAGAGGCAAATGATGATATGCAGACCAGGTTTGATAATAAAGAAGGGGAGAACGACCTTAAAATGTTTGCAAGATGGAGAGATAGAGATGGAAAGGATGAGCAGTAGGTTTGGGAAGATATATTGAAATTGTTGACTGGTGGCCAGCAGTTCGCTAGACAGATGGAAATAACGATGTGCAGAGTCGTGGTAACTACAGAAGAATCAAGATGAGGAGAACCACAATTGAGTTACGTGAAAGAGAAGCGGAAACTAGACTTATGAAGAAGTGGATCCAAGCAGGTTGGAACGGGTGGAAGAAAGTGTAGGGGGTGTTATGTGATAAGAGAGTCTGCGGAATCAAGAAGGAAGGGGAACATTTACAAGAAGGTAGTGAGGCCGGCCAGGAGACAGTGGCTTTAAAGAAACAGCAGGAAGCAGAGATGGCGGAAATAACGATGTTGAGTTTTTATTGAAGAGTCACAAGGATGGATAGAATTTGAAATGAGCTCATCAGGGAGGCAGCCATGGTTATATGTTTTGGGGGGAAAAGTTAGAGAAGATTGAGACATTTCCAGATGAGTGACTATATCGGTAGAATCGTGATGAGGATGAAGCTCTGCTCCTGAGAAACAGCAGCGATTTTTTGTTTTTTTTTGTGTGACACATTCCATGAGTTGTAATGCCCACAAATTGGGAGGAGACTACTTGATTGACACATCAGACAGGCTATGTCAGTGAAGTCAAGCAGAGGTGCCATCGGCTCGGTAGTTCGCCATCCGTGCTTAGTGTGCCGGGGTATTTTTTGGAAATACCTTTTTAAATGTTAGGAGTCTTATATTGGAACGGAAAGTAGCTCCTCTCATTCCATTTAAATTCAAAATGGATACAGACGTATGATATATTTTTTGAGCTCCCATGAGGAAGACGTTTTATCACCTCAACAAAATCAAATATATTAGTTATCGTTTTTGCAATTGTACAGTCAAGGTGGAGAAGACTAGGAATGTCCATGTGAATTTTGGTGGCGATTCGTTACCTTTTTCAAACGTTTAACAACATTTAAGTTTTATTCGACTCCAAACTAGTAGTGATGTTATCAGCCAGCTTACATGGCTAACGTAACGTACATTTCTAGAGGTTAAAGTGGGCCTAAGTAGAGACGTTCAAATTAAAATTTGGTGCCAATTGATTCCGTCTTTGAAAATTATTCGCAGTGTATGATGTCCAATGGATTACAATGATTCTGAATGGGGAAATCTTGACAGATTCCTCCCGAGACTAACACAGAGACATGGGAAGAGAGACGGGGGTGTGGTTATACTGCTTAATAGAAAGCGGTATTTTGTGAATAGTTAGTCATTTAATAACTTCTCCAAAACAAATTGATCTAATTGAAAAATGCCAGCTAATATCATTATCCTGAAAAAAAAAATACGAAACATAATTTGAGCTTGTTTATGAAACATGGACCATATCGCCCCGATGATCCCGAGCTCTCAGTATAGTGCAATAGAGGTCTTCACCACTGCAAACTGACAAAATAACACAGACAAACAGATCCGCACAACATTCCCTTCAGTAATACATTGGAATTTTGTTGGTCTTATGTGTGTGTCTTCAATGTGCTTGCTACAGTCTGAAAGCAATGATAATTGGCTATCTGCTGTACATCATGTTCCCCGCTCTCTGTTAAAGTGAGTGAAGTGCCTTGCTGTGAAGGTGCTTCTCTCAGCACTACCATCATAAGATTCCGAATCATTACCCAGCAAGCCTTGAAGGCAGAGCCCCTTGCCTCCTATAAAAGTGATTGACACCATGTCGCTCATAATTCAAGATAAGCTCACCACTTCCCAAGTTTATGCAACCAGGGGCTTTCTGATTATGTGAGCCACTAATGTTATCAGGGATCAGGTGCACCTCACAATTGGACTACACTGATATTTTTCAGTTGTAAGATAAGCTAATCGACGTGATAAGCTCTCAACACAAAAGCCAGTTCTTCAACAAAGTAATAAATACCCCACAACCAGGCAAAATGTTTCACATTTCAAAGACAGCCTTAATTTGTTTTCATATCAGAATAAGATACTAATGGACTCTCGGTACGCAGCACTTCTCCATTTGGGGTAAAGTGGTGAGCTAACATCTCGTCGGCAGGTAAACATGGTGACCTGAAAAAGACATCGGTTTATTCACATTCTGCTTGAAATAACGTTACCATGAGCAACGTATTTGCTGTTGAATTGCGATAGTTATCCAAGTAAGGGTGACGTGATCAAAGAATTCATATCACGCCGCAGTTTCACTGAAAAGGTCCATATGTCCTCAGACGTGGATGGCTTAATCTTTGAGTCATTCAACTTAAGTGAATTTATTTGGGGTGTCCTGATACAACGTTTCCCACTTTCGAGCCAATACCGATATTATGGCCTTGAGCAATGGCCGATTCCGAAATAGTCCGATACGATATGAACAGGAATGATACGTGCTGCAATTTTTTTTTTGTTTTTAGTTTGAATTGTTCGAAGAGACTTGATCAAGTTATACGATTAAACCGAATAACAATAGTCAGCAATGGTAGCTATGAGAATATACGACCCATTTATTCCAACATGGGGTGCCTCTGACTATTAAATGGATACATATCTACAGTTAGTAGTTATCAGTTAAACATTTAGTTAGTAGTGTAATCAAAGTACCATAATATGAATGTAACTTGAATACATTGAGGCAGCACGGTGGCCCGACTGGTTTGTACAAAGGGCCTCACAGTGCAGAGGTCATGGAATCGATTCCAGCCTTCCTGTGTGGAGTTTGCATGTTCTCTCTGTGCCTGTGTGGGTTTCCTCCGGGCACTCCGGTTTCCTCCCATACTCACCCCCCCCGCCCCCCCCGAACCGAACCCAGGCTGCCCGCAAACAAGTCAGGCGAATGTACCACTACACCTTCAGTGACTCCGACCGGTTTGTTCATTTCTAAAAGGTAGAGGAGAGAGGTTCGCTTCACACGGGTGCTATAGTGTCAGGCACACAGCTCGAGAGCTTCTCAATCCCCGCAACAGGAGTGTCTGGCTCGGGTGTCCAGTGCCATGCAGCGAGGAGCGGGGAGGATGTTTGGACCGTTGCCATTGGCAGCTTGCCAGCGCTTGTGCTAATTGTGATGCTGAAATGGCCTCTGCGAATATTAACTTTCCATCTCCTTTGTAGCTTCGCTGAATCGCTGAACATAATGGGAAACAAAGCGCGTTTTTTGGCCGAGGTGCAATCACCTCGGATTTAAAAAGTGAAAACCTTTGACGCTATTTCCACTGCGAAAAGTAACAGCGCGGAGCTTTGGAATATGTAGATTACACAACCACAGGTTATCACCCATTTGATAAAGGATGTTATTTTTCATCAAATAGTATCCCAGCTGCATAAAACAGACCCATCATGTAAGCCTTTACACCACCTGACGTTCACAGGTAGAACAGAACCAACCCCTCACCGTTTTTTCTGGGTGGGGTGGGGCTATGGTTAACTGAAGCAACCCCTTGCCCCTTTTTTGTAAATCCACACTTCTCATAATGCCTAAACCTCACCTTTTTTTTAACAAGTCGTGTAGGCCGTGTCGCATTGCGCTGGTCAGAGGCCGCAAATGCTGTTAAGGTAACAAATCATTGGCCTTAAACACGGAAATGTTAAGACAATCCATATCAAAAGCAATAAAACCTTACATCACTTCGCAAAAGCATATTTATTTGTTATTTTATACTGGAATTTCTTTTTACTGATCACTCAAGCTAAAATTTGATTTTTAATAACACTGGAGGGTGCACATACGTGTCTATTACAATAGCAAGAGAGATTTAGAATTTCAACTTTCAGCACTTGTTGTCCGCAGTTCTAACCGACTGCTTCCCATTTAATATCATCCCATCATAAATTGAGACGAGATGAAATAGCTGTCGTCGGAACTCAATGCATACTCAGTATGTAAACAACAAAAAGTTACAGCTTATTTACCGATTCTCATCTTTTTACTATACAACCCATAAACGGTTGTACAACTATTGTTTTTCTTGAAACGAACTGTGCAATATTTCGGTGACAAAATTTACAATAATGAAATCATAAAGCAGCAACGTCATATCCAGCAGACACACATATGCACGCTGAGCACAAAAGCGCAGTCCAGTGCTCTGTGGAGTCATCATGTATGACGGAGGCAACACAAAGACACTTCAATTCATCACCGAGATGCTTTGCCGCTTAGCATTCGCAATCTAATTAAAGTTCTTGATAATGGTTTCCTTCATTATAATGCTGTAATCTATTATCCCGCCTTGCTGTGTGTGTCATGCATACTCCTTTTGCCTCTTTGAGCCTACTGTCTGGTTTTGGGTTTGGCTGCCTTCAAGCAAACTGGCCTTAATAATTCAAACACCCCAGCTCTTCAGCTGAAGTGCCTTCTAATGATAGTGTGATGATTGAAATGTCATTGCAACAGTAAAAGTGAATATTTCAGAGCTGGGAGCTTCAACACTTCATCAGTCACAGAAAGACACTGAAAGGCTCTCGATACCTACAACATTGCAAGATTTTTTGTTTATACCCCCCTGGGGTTTACATTAATAGTCGCAATAATCAGCACACAACAGTACAAACAGCAATAGAATTTGCATGCGTTATCAATATTAGCTTGAAGTGGTAGATTGTAGCTCATGAAATTAAAAATGTACAACAATTGAACATTTAGTTGTCCCCAAAAATGGTTTGAACCACAATTATAAGGAAAATATGGCCTCAAAATCCAGACCCTAAACCTTAAGATAAAGGATGAGATATTCTTGCCTCTAGTTTGCTGGTCCACTTGTATATTTATGTTAGGGTTGTCACAAAAATTTCAAACTCTATATCAATACCATTTTCAATGCCACGAGCATAAAGAAAACTGACAAATACTTTAAAAAGGCATGAAAAAAACATTTTTTATCAACTGGCCGTGTTTAGCAGCAGTAACTATGATTAAATGCAGTCAATAACCCTTTTAAAACCCAAACAAGGGTATATTTGGGTTTTTAAAATTCAGAATATCGTGCCTTGGTTATGCTTGCACAACGGAAATACACAATAAGTGATAAACAAAATATGGAGAAAACTGGAGTAATTTCGACGCCACACTTTTGGAGCAAAGAAGCAGAAGAACAAGTGGAATTGACATTTTTGCGTCATGCAGTTATCGGAGCTTCGCCTTTTCAATCGGATTATCTAAACCGGGGGGTAAACTCAGGACATGTAGACGGGTTATTCCGAATGACTCAGGAATCGAATTTTTTACCTAAACCTGGATATCGACTGCATGTAAAGGTAGTCAGTAATACATTGAAGTGCAAGCGGGGTCGCAGTGAGGGTTATTTTGACTGCTTTGCAGGCATATTAAATATTTTCGATCCGTCCAAAAATTACAACCAAATTCCGTTTTGCTCCCGTTGCCTTCTTAACAACATACACAAGCATGCATGCGACTTTCAGTCTTAGCGTGCATGCATGCTACCATGTTTTAAGATTGCCTGTGTTTTACCATGCCTGCGCCCAATAATACGGTGAGCCTTATGTGTGTTGAATACAGAAATAGCGTCCTTCACTGAGGCAGTGCCTTTTAATACGGTGCACTAGTGATGGGTCCAGCGACACTGAGGCGTCGATGCGCGCGCCGAGCTTCCAGGGCAAACCCCGTGTCGGTGCGCGTATCGCTTTAAGAAAGTCACGTGACCACTACCAGAATCGTGTCGACACAGCGGTCGCGCGCGAAACTGTGTTCATAAGGAAGCGCATCTGTCAACAGGATGGACGCTCAAATCAAGCATCGAGTGATTGGCGCGTTACTTTGCGTTAAATATCCGCAAGATGGAAGACGTCACTGTTGATGCGCACTCAGATGTGCAGCGCTATATGTCAGCAGGACACGTTGCACGTACGGAAGACCCGCTCTTATACTGTCCATGGAGGCAACGTTCCCGCACCTATTTATATTACAGGCGTTGTGCACACCGGCCTCTTCAGTGCCTTGTGAGAGGATCTTCTCAAAGGCGGGGGAAATTGCCTCAAAAAAAGAAATAGACTGAATAACAAAACGCTGGAGAAACAAATTTTTTTGAATAAAAATCTTTAAAATTACAATGAGTCCATTGTCATTCACAACAATTTTACTTGGGCATTCAGACAGATGTTCTCTTAATTTAGCAACTGCGTCTCAAATATCAAAGATTTTTTTTATGAAATTGCGTGTATGTAAAAATAATGTGAAAGCAAATGCCTAATCAGAATCAGAAATCCCTTTGTCATTGTACTCAAGTGTGCAACGAGATTAGAGAGCTCCCCTCTCCAGTGCAATACAACAATAATTCAGTTAAATATATAAATAAGATAAAGAGAATAATTAGTGTGATGGAAAGTAATACGAAATGGGATATATAAAAACACATCACGTCGCTAATCAATGGAATTGGATAAAATTAGTTTGACAGATTAGTGTCAGATGACCCTGTCAAATGTTTCCTGCAAGTCCATCAGGTGTCAGTATTCAACAACACAGTGTCAACACATTGTGTCACTGTGTCGAAACGATACAGGATGCCTCATCTACCCATCACTACGGTGCACCTTATGTTCATGAAAATACTGTAATTGTTTACTTATTTATTTGCCGTCATGTTTTGTTTTGACAGTGTCTTTAAGAAAAGGCCATCTTAAGCCATGTGACTTTAAACTAATAGAAAAAAAAAAAAGAAAATCTCTATCCCAGCAAGAGCGTCACATGTGCAAGTCTGCTCTATTAAAAGTGGTGACCGTCTGCTCGTGTCATATTTGTCTCTCATGGCCTCGAGATAGGTTTGTTATGCAGGGGTTTCACTGATTCTGCATCATGAGTCATTGAAATAATTTCCAGGAGCAATATAGTCTTGAAAAGCAACCTTTTCATAGAAACACACAGCACACTAAAGACATTCCGTAGATCCATGTTATCACATTCATCACAATTTTGATGGTTTGAAGCGGACATACTAACTTGGATCCGTGCAATAATTCTGTAAGTGTCATTAATGTTCCACAGTTTGGGAACTTGCTGACTGTAATCATGCAAAAGGGACTCTGTTGTCTAGTTGATTGTCAACTATGCATTTTTTTTGTATATTAAAATGAAGTTGCCATTCTTTTTTTAACATCACAAATCAGTTTTGGAGAAATCTGTTAGTAATTAATTGCACTTGGACCCCAAACTATGACCGATAATCAACTAAATTCATCGGCACGACTCTACTCATGCCTCCTGCCATCTCGGAAAATACAAAAACGATTGCCCAACATTTTGGATTAGATGGAGGTGAAAATCATTTTCCTTGTAGGAGCTCATATTTACTGTCCATAAAATATGATATTTTTGGAGGTTAAAGTGGCCATGAGGAGAGATGAGCACATCAATTTTAGTGACAACTGGTCATGGTTTTCTGACATTAGGTGACATGAAGCATTTTTAAACGTGCACATGCAGAGTTGATAGTTATCTGCTGCAGCCTCATTGGCCACAACGAAAAGGCAAAGTCCATCGCTCTTTGAAGTTTTGTGCCACGGGACAAAAATGATGAATCGCCCGTTTTTATGTTGTGTTGGCTGCGTTGTGTACCGGCATGCCCAGACAGGCGCAACACAGCCCCAAACGTGCTAGACTAGACTTGGCATAAAAATGAAGTTACGCCTATTTTTTCGGCGACCGTCAGTCAACAAAAATTTCAGGTGTGCGTGCAACCCCTAATTGTGTCCTGTGGTCTTGCATGCACACAAACAAAAAAAAAATTCTTTTCTTTCTGTCCCGTCCCCCTACTGCCGAATTCTTCTTTTTTACAAACTGCTAAGCTATGACAAAGATGATATTCATGTGAGGGTGGAAGATCACATGGCGAGTATCCCTTTTTTAATTATGACCTAGATTAAATTACTTTGCAAACCGTCACTTTTCAATACCACAGGAAATTGCTCAAATCGCATGATAGCCCATGTGATTAAAACATGTTGATGCTGTCGCTTGAGAAACTGCTGTCAAAGCTTTGAGTTTCCAAAGAGAAGACTGATTACATATCATGCGTCCCTTGATGTAATAAATGTGTCATTTCAGTCATTGTCACTGCTACCAGAGGACAGTGAGTTCTCTTTTGCTGTCCAACCTCTTTGGAATCTTTGGGGAGAAGTGTTATTGAACATGACAAAGCTTCAGTGCCTGCTGAAAGGTGAAAACTTGTATTGGAAAATATTGGAGATGTTCAAACCTAAATGACAAAAGCTGCCACTTCAATCAAAACTCTCCTCACTTGGCAAACTGTGCATTTAGCCTCTCTTGGATGGAGACAAAAGTGACAAAACATGTACCGGTACACTAAGATGAAGAACTCACCAATACAATCGAGACATGTTATTGGCTAGCTTGTTTGTCTGGGGACCTCAACCCAAAAATTGTCTTCACATTTTCTCTGTATGCCCACATGTCGAAACATGGCATTCTGATTAATATTGTCTTTTCGGAATATGGGCTAAGCAGCAAAATGCAGATGTTTTTAGCCATCTCAGCAGACCGCCATTTTGTCACTTCTGTCCAGTGAAAACGACATCTCAGTTGCTCAGGGCTTTGCTAACGACCAATCATGGCTTTGCTTCAGACAACAGGTGAGACGTGATTGGTCATTAGCTGAGCCCTGAGCGACTGTGATGTTATTTTCAGTGGACAGAAGTTACAAAATGGCCGCCTGATGAGATGGCTAAAAACGTCATAACCCATATTCCACATATCCAATATTAATCAGAATGCCATGTTTAAAATAGTGAAGGTGCATAGATCATTGTTTTGTGTGTTTAATTAATGGCATTTGTTTGTTTCCATAGACTCAAGGATGCATTTGAAATTATATTTCAGTGTTCGGATGGTAAATGAGATGGTGCTCACCTTGGACATACTGATCCGCAGTTACTGTAGCATTTACCATTTAATCATCTGTTCTGTGCAGAATGTCATTCACAATTTTGTATTTCATTCATAATATGACACCAGAATCATTCCAGAAATCAATTCATTGAAATAATTAGAATTGTTATCACACACAGAGAAGGATCAGGAGGTGCAAGGCGGTCTCCAATTTCCCACGTTACACACGCTCCCGAATCACCCGGATGGGGTGAAATTACAATTTACGTGTCATGCACTAACTTTGGGGAGTCTAATTTCAGTTTTCGCATGTCAAGTACAACGTACTCGGGCCTGCGATCTGTTCCACCATAATTTTGATGCAAAATAGGGATTCAGCGAGAATTGGCCATGAAAACACTATGTATACAAATGCCCCAATTTTAGCTGCTCAAGTCTAGCAAAATACCAAAAGAAAGAAAACTCCACCCATGGGCACAGTTGGACTGCACTTTGCAGCTCCACTTCCACCCAGAATGAAAATAGGGCCCATTGAGTTCATTTGCCTCGTACATCGCGCGACCATCAATGTGAATACTACTATATATCATGAACCTTTCTATTGAATTAAGTACTGAGTAAATGATATTTTTTACCACTGTGTATTAAAGTGGAAAAAAATATCACCAGTCCCGAAATGTATTTTGGATTTTGATTTAAAAATGTCTTCGCTTTTGCTTTGTCTTAGTTTTTTGTTTTTTTTTCCCCAAGTTTGACCTGTAAACATTTGTGCAATTCAAATTTTACCATTAAGTTTAATTTATAGTGTAGCTATGACGGTTTGGAAAATAATTCCACCTGTTGCTGAGCTTAATTTAAACATATTACAAAATATATACCGTATTTTAAGACCATAACGACGGGGCGCCTAATAATACGGCACGCCTTATGTGCATGTCATGTTCCAAAATCTGTAAATGTTGTTGTGACTTTCTTGGGCACTCGCTTGACTGACTGGTAGCATTGCCTGCTGACACACGGCATATGTATGATATACTAGATTATATGATATATTACATACTGCATCATATTATTTTCATGGTTAGAATTATTAAAACAATATGTTAGAGAAAAAAAACAAGGGCATATCCGTTCTGATTAAAACATGTATCAAAGATTTGTTGAGCAGTCTCTTCTGTAGGATTTGGATATACTGGCTGGGCCAAAAGTATCCATACATAAAAAACTCGATGTTCATTGTTGTGCAAATTTTTGCAATTTAGCAATCGTTTGGTAATATGGTTGCATTCAAATTAGTGTTGTTGTACTACTTTGATTTAAATATCGTTAATTTACAACTTGAATAAATTACTTCATCTGTGAAACCCACTCAACTTGCCACCACAAGCACACCACATTCATCTGTGGGGTGCCCTTGTAGTATCGAGTTTGCTGAAACACAAAAAGCATGTTTTTTTTTTTACAATTTGTAACCACAAAAAAACAGGAGCAGTGCATGCAAACATCACAAAGGCTAACCAGAAGAGACACAAAGTTGTATTCATGCAAAAATTCTTTTTTTTTGTTACAGCTTCACTGAGCATAGTTTGTTTGAGATGTGAGTGAGCATATACCGCATGAATAACCAACTCAGATGCATTTATGTATAACAAACATGTGCATGAAATTCAACTTGTTCCTAGGACTATCCCGATTAAAGCGTTTGTGAGTGTAATTTCATGCAAAAAAGTAACATTTACATTTTTCAATGGCTAATGACGATATGCAAATAAATCATTCTGTAAACAAATATCACATGATTAGAGTGAATTAGATTGGCCTGGCAGAAATCTTTTTGTACAAATAGTCATATGCCATAGATATTGTATATATAGGCAAGATATATTTGAATTGTAAAATAAACATGTTAAACAAAAATAATTGTGTTTTTCATGAAGGCATTTCCAATGACCTATTAAATGGGGTCAATTTTTCAGAAGAATCACCTCAAATATTATTTTGACGACTGCTCTTATCAAGTGTAAAATTTCCCCCCCCTTTTTTTTAATACCAAGGCAGTATCTGAAAATGTGTGTTTGCCTCAACATTCCATTAGTGGAACTGAGCGACTGTAGAAGGGCTTTTAAATTGAGCAGCAAAATAGGAACTCAAAGTGAAACTGACTCATTGATACATTTATGCATCAGTGTCTCAGTATAATGTATTTGCATTTGGTGATTCTGTATGACCTAGTTTACAAGTTGTCATTAGAAGTGCATAGTGGAACCTCAAAAGTTCACGGAAATCCTCAAACGTGCTTCTGTTTGTAAAACCGTGCTTCAAAAGTTGGTTCAGTCAAACCACCATCATGAGAGATGTAAACAAATTACTGACTACATTATGGACAGGTCGTCAGGCAATCACATGTCACAAGCACAAATTAATGAATGGATGAAGAGGATTGTGAGTTCATGTCAGTGGCAGACTCCGTGGGAGGAAGGCCGACAGTTGAGAGAAACGCTACATTAACCATTGATCTTTTAACAATAAAGAAGCAATTCATCAACCACTACAGGCTATTTTCAATGTTACAGGAGGCTTTTTGTGGAATTCCCCCACTGCTGACCTGAAAATTTAAGGTTGATCTTCAACTGGCATCAGCAGATGCCTTTTCAAACGGCCGTGCATGGACATAAGTGAGCTCACAACTGTTCTCATTTTCAGTATGAGATTGACACAAATATAAATGGACAATCAAGTAGAAAATATTCTCTAGACTAATGTGTTAAATGCATCCCCACTAGCCTAAATATGACATTCTAATTAATATTGTGGCATATGAAATAAGCAGAAATCCATCTCAGGGGGCGGCCATTTTGTCACAACTGCACAGGGCTCGGGGAACAGCCAATCATGGCTCACTGGTTTGCTAGGTTTGAATGTGATTCAAATGGCAAATGGAGTAGACTTAAATAGTTCTGTAAGCACTTATTTGAAACCATATTTTGAAAAAGAAATTACAGTGGCAAGTAAAATGGTGGCTGCCTGCCACTTGTTTAACTCCAAAAATTGTGAGAGAGTGGCTAACAACAAAGGTTTGTTACCCCGATGGACTTCATTGAATGGACTGTTATAGTTTATTTAAAGCTCCAGGCATTCACATAGAATTGTATCCACTTCACAACACACGTACACTCCCCATATATAATCATAAACATACATTCATGCATACATAATTTGTAATCTAATCCAAGTACTATATTATTAAAGTAATGTAACATGTTACTTTTAATGACTTCTGGATTACTCTAGTACCAAATATGCAGACAAAAATATATATTATAATATATATTTATTTGAACTTTTTGTTCCCATGATTATTTAATAATATGCATGTTTTAGGAATGAAGGAGGAAACCAGAGCATCCAAAGTCCAAATAGTAAATTACTGAATATTTTCTCAGTGGCAGTCATGCTAACCACTCGTTCATGGAGCTGCAGAAGGAAGAAGAGAAAGAAAGATTGATGGCCATGGGAAACAATTGCTTACTTGCATGAGGTAAGATGAGAGCGAGAGAGAGGAAATCTAATGAAGCCAATATTTGCAGGAGGTTTTGTAAAACGCACTCACGCTGGGAAAAAAATGGGATACTTGTGAGCGAACGCAGGAGACGTGCATACTGGCCGTGATTGCTGGCGAGATGTTTAAATTTTCAAAACATTTGCCACTCCTATAACCGTGCAGATGACCAATCTAGTCCACTATAGTACAATGGAATGCATGCAAGTAAAATTGACAGTATCTAATGAGCCTGACACAACTTGGAGGCAGTCCACAGTGTGACAGGCAGCATCTTATTTTCTAGCATCTCACACTTGCACAGCCAGGTGTTTAATTTACTTACAATGCCTGCCATGACATACCTTACCTGACTATAACACAGTGGCGGGCGGTCCATTATACTTGGAGGCCTTCTGTCTTGAATTTCAACGAAAAGAAGACAGAGGTTATGGTGTTCGGTGCCAGTGGCCCTTCTACTCTCAACCACGTTGACCTTCGCCCCCTGGCATTTTATCCAAAGTCAACAGTCTCAAACTTGGGTTTTAAATTGGACAGTGATATTAAATCAGATATGATCCAGCTTTTTTTCATCTTAGGCAGCTGGCTAAAGTGAAGCCCGCTCTTTTTCACAAACACTGAGAAACAGTAATCCATGCATTCGTTACATCTAGGCTAGATTACTGTGATGCACTTTACTTTGGACTCAGCCAGTCCTCCCTCAAACGCTGGTCCAAAATGCTGCTGCTGATCTTTCCACGGGAGCTCGGAAGACGGATCATATAACCCCAATCTTGGCTACTCTTCAATGGCTCCAAGTGCACTTTAGAGTTCGCTTTAAAATACGCATCTCCGTCTTCAAATCTTTAAATGGCCTCGCCTCTGCGCACCTCTCCGAATCTCCTCCACCCCTACAGACCCGCTGCCTCAGGTCTGCGTACCAAATGCTGGTGGAGGAGCCGAGTACTAAGCGCAGCCTCAGAGGGGATCGTGCCTTTTCTGTTGCTGGTCCTTTCCTATGGGATGACCTCCAATCGAATGTTACGCAAGCCCCCTCTCTGTCAACATGACACTGCCGACGGTCTTCTGGTATCATTTGTAGAGGTGTTTTTTCATTTGTGTTCTACTTTCCTGATAATTTATATTACAGCATATGGAAAGTGTTTTTTTACAGCTACAGCTGTTGGGAAATGTGCTATATAAATAAAGTTGTATTGTATCGTATTGTATTGTACTGTAAAATGGACTTCCAAGAGTAACTGCAATCAGATCTATACTTTTTTTCTTTTAGCCATTGTGGGTGAAAACATTTTTAGATTTTCAATTGGTCGCCAGGTAAGAATGTCTGGCGTGGCCCCGCCCTGTCATACATGATTATCAAATCACAGGACACATTCGCACCTTCAACATAAGGCCTGCGAGAAGGCTTTCTGTAACCACCCCATGGTCTATCAACCGTGAGAGCCCGTTGACTCAGAGCACAGACGCCCAGGGGGAAGAATCTGAAGGTTTGGAGAAAAATAATGTATTGCTGGTATTCTGAAATCTGCCTGGCAACACAAGCTAACTGAATTCTGATTGGAGAAAAGCTCATACCTAAAAATACAATATAATATGACATGCACCAATGTGAGACTGCTCTGTCTTAACTTGAGTGAAATAATATTTCTGTGCCAGTGACTGTCAGATTAAAAAAAAGGCCAAGAAAGCGGGTCACCTATCTAATTACAGTATGTGTGCCAAAGCGGCCTAATCTAATAGACGTGGTATACCATATTATGCCTTTGAAACTCTAGGACTCAGAAGCGCAGTCTCCTCATGGCCTGTCAAGGATTCCGTGATAGACTGTGATAAAACTTGAATATTAAGAAAAAAATGGCTAGAATCCCACGGCGCACTACATTTCGGGCAAACTGGAATGCCGTGGCCGCCGGGAATATGGTGCAAATTTAGCCTTGAATCGTAGCTTGGAGCTGTTACCTCAGTTTTATCTGTGTAAGTCTCCCATACACTTGTACTACAATGTGGCATTTTACGCATTAAGGTCACATTTATTTCAGTCAACTGTAGCCTTGCCTCTCCTTTGAGACCGTACATGTTATTTTTTATGTTACTACAGCGCTAAGGGAACATTCAAACATAGTTTAATGCTTGGGAGGCGGAAACTATAAAGCATGTTCAGTCACAGAGACAATTAATCATGAGACTCCCTCTCTGGTGTCGTCAACAGTAGATTACATGTCAAATGTGGTTCTGTGAGCAGATATTTCAGCCAATAAGCATGGACGAAGGGAAAGCACGGGCTTTTCTCCAGAGTGATATTGCACAGCCAAGGAATCAGGCTGACCTGTGATCTTATTGTTTCTAAGAGTGATGGCTGACTGTAAAACTGGCTGCCACTGATCAGGTGAAATGTAGGAACACAGGAGGCAAACCCGATTACTTTGCTGGGGAATAAAATACTCAGAATGGAATTGTCTCAAACATAACTGCAAAGGCAACTTTCAAAAGGTAAGCCTTTGAGTGAGTTGATGACAGTAAGTATCATACTGGCATTTGAAAAACATCAGTAAAGGGAGGAATAAGTTGATATGAGTTTGGCTATGAGAGTAGATCTTTAAGGTCATGGTTGGGTTGTCAATACTGGTACATTTTCCCACCAAAAAATGCCACATTTGAACAAATCAGAAAAAATGTGACTGAGAAAAGTGGCACTTTGCTAGGAATTCAGGGAAGGATGACAATTTATCATTGAAATAGATATTTCCAATACTGCAGAGAAATCTCTCACTCAAATACACACACAAAAAAAGGTTACAGCCTACTTTCGTGTATAGACAGTTTGTCGGAAGAAATGTGTCTGAGATCAACTTGGCCTCTACCTTCAACCATATTGGGGATCAGAAAACTGATCAACTACGGTGGAAGCCCACTTCCAGTAAGTGATAGCCAGCATTGTAGCGTTGTCAATCAATGAATGAAGAATGCAATGCTTCTTTACAAACATATTACCAACTGCTGTTGAGTCACACTAAAATTAGTTGTGGTCATGTCACTGCTAGTCT
Organism: Idiotropiscis lumnitzeri; assembly: GCF_059441095.1. Taxonomy (NCBI): domain Eukaryota; kingdom Metazoa; phylum Chordata; class Actinopteri; order Syngnathiformes; family Syngnathidae; genus Idiotropiscis; species Idiotropiscis lumnitzeri. The sequence continues at coordinate 17,531,888 of NC_142391.1, read as the reverse complement.
TTTTTATTAAAAAAATAAATAAATAAATCAGACACATACAAGTTGTATGCTTCATAGTGTATATAAACTGTCATTGAGAGCTGGTGTCGAATATATTTAAAATTCCCCTTACCAGATACATTCATCTTTGAGTTACCCTCAAGATTTCTAAAGTTTGTGCTTAGGAGTTTGTGACCACAACTCGCTCATATCATCAATATGCCATCTAAACTAGAACATTTCCAAAGTTCTTAAAAACTACAATCATTAAGCCTCTTCTGAATAACAACAGTCTTGATGCTGCAGTTGTAAGCAACTATCTGCCCAAGGAAACGTTATACACCAAAAGTTTACGGACTTTCTCCTGTCTAATAATGTTTTTGATACTCTCCATCAAGCAATAGGCCTCACCGCAATACGTGAAGCAAGAAAATTCTCAGTCTAAGTTTTGGTGGACCTGAGCGCTGCCTTTGACATGAGAGGGAATCTTTGGTATTGCCCTACACTGGTTTGACTCCAATCTTGAGGACAGCAAATACTCGTTGAAATTAGTTACTAAGACCAAATGGCTACTGTATGTGGGGTTCCCTAGAGGTCGATCCTGGGAGCTACTCTATTGTTAGATTTGTGCACATTTCTAATTCATAGAGTTCCCTGCAATCATGGCACTCTTTGGCACTCGTGTACTGGTTCAGTCCAATTAAAACTGTGGAGTCACACAATGGTACATGGGCTTCGTGTGACGGATATCAGATGAACATGGGCCTTAGGATTTACTCATTGCATCGAGCAGATCAGTTTGTGAAAACAATTTTCTCCAGGCAAACTCAGAGAAAACGGAAATCATTGTGACCTATAGAGACAAAGCGAACATTTTATCAGCCTCCTCGAGACGCTCTCTCTAAGACTAGCAATGTGACAGTATTTTCCGGAAATGCCATTTTGTCACAATGCCTGCGACATGCTTACGGAGCCATGTGTTGTTGGATGAATGGATCCATGCATCCATCCATCAATAGTAACTTGCTGTTCAACCCATCGATGAAGTAAATCGGTTGAAAGTATTCCAAAAATGATGAGAATAGTGACAAGACATTGTACTCTCTTATGCAAATTCATTGACTTGCTACTTGCCACCACAGAAAGGGAACATGTGCTTGCTGAGAGCCACTGCTGACTCATGTGTCGAATGTAACGTGTGTTCCAGCAAGACTTCTTTGCAAGCTCTCATGGTGGGTTGGGAGCACAACCTAATGATCGCTATGAACTTGTGCTGACTCTTTCGTATTTCAGCTTTTTATACGGACCAATTCAACAGCTGACAAAAGTAAGCATGGAACAACCTGACATTGCATTTTACATTCTCCAATTCAACTGTTTAGTTGGAATTTGTATGTTTTCAAGGTATATCAATGCAGTATCCTTTTCGACGCTACTGTTCTGTTCTCAGAGCTGGGCACTTGACCCTTTTTTGCCCGTCAGTCCCCTGCCCTGCGGCCTTGACCCTCCGGCCTAACTCATAAAAAATTGTTGGGCCCTTGACCCTGTTCCGCCCCAAATGAGACTGGAGCCTCTCTCTCAAGTGCTCTTAAGTCATAGATTTCAATCAAAGAGCAAATTCTGTTTATAAAGGATGAGCATGATCATCCAAGCAGCATGGAATTTAAGCAGCCGCATATTTGCATGTGCTTAAATGCAATTCATGCAAAAAGAAAAACGTTTTTGGTCTTGTGAAAGTATTAAAATAAACGGGACACTTTTACACCCATGGTGCGAATTATCCACAGAAATTTTCTGATCACAGGAACAGCATTCAGGAATAACAGCTAAATATTTCACATTACTTGATCTTGTGCAATGATCTCTGCACAGCTGCCCACCTCTTCCCGTTGCTCAATAAAGCCAAATACCTCCGGCTCAATTTACGATGATGATTATATTCACCAACTGATTTGATAGCAAAGCCCGTGGTAAAAATCTACACAAGAACAACATACCTCACCAGGTTCACTCATGTGAATGAGATAAAATACTTACACTTTCCTCTTTGGGGCCGACACACTCTGCCAAATCCAAGACAAGATTGAGTGCTATTCAAGAAACACATGGGGTGCTTCACAAAGACCACAAGGGCGACAACAAAGACAAACATTGGGATACATATGAGTGATGACATCGCTCAAACTCTGATAAAAAATAAAAAAAAGGATGAAAAGAAAACTGGACATGGAGGCTTCAAAAAAAGGTCAAAAGCAACATTGAACCAGCTGTAGAAAATCCTGGCAAGTGCCGCTTGTTGAGTACATATGACAAATATCTCCTGTCTTTTTCATGTCTGCGCTTTGTGATAGGCTGACAAGAGGGAAACGTTATCTTAAAAAGAAAAATGTCCAAGGCCGGCGACATTTTGCAAAAAAGACAACTTGAAATCTCCCAAACGCTTGTGGGAAATTGTGCTCTTGTCCGATGAAACCAAGGTGGAACATTTTGTCCATCATTCCAAAAGGCATGTGAAATTTCCCAGGGTCTCAAAATGACCCATGGAAAGTGGTGAAATGGATTTAAATTGTTGTTTAAATTGTCTAAATTCACGCACTAGAAAAATGCTGATGACCACTTTGATGCTCCCCCTTCTTTTTTTATACAATTGACTGCTCCATATCATATGAGCGGACTTGATTCAGGAAGAAGGCGGCAAAGAAATCTTGTAAGGCACTGTTTGTTAGTTCCAAGAGGCGTTAAGTGGACCAGAAGAGCTGAGAAGGCAAAAAGAGTGCACTTTTATTTATTTATTTTTTTAAATCTAAGCTAGAAAAGGTTTCACCCTTTTCCACAGTGACAAATGTGAGTAACCGACAGCAAAATCCAGATGCTATTATACAGTATATAGCACCGCTGTATGTCAGTGTCAGTGCTAAGGAGAATGGGGACAAGAGATATGTTTCATCATTAAGGGGAGTGGTGAAGCAGTCGAAATGGTGAACGGCTGTACAGCGTATATTAAATTTGGACTTATTTACTTACCAATTACAGTAACGCTTTGATTTGATTTACTTGTTGGATAATAATGCTCAAGAAGGATTTTAAGATTTTTTTTTTTAGGATTTTCTATTTTTCGTTTTATGGAATTACTCAGGCATACAGTACGAAACGCACAATTTGAATGCAACTTGTTTGTGCATTTTATTTTTTTCGATTCACCTATTCCAACATCCTAAAAAAAAATGACTTGCATCTATCCTCACACAATCAGATGAGAACAATGCGACACATCACTGCTCATTTTGCCCTCCGCAGGAGAGGGCTTCAACGAGATGCATCACTGACTCCTGTTTTTTTTTCTTCTATTACTCAGTGAAAGCCGAGACAATCTATGTCTCTCGCTATCCAGCATATGCTCCAGTGTCTTCCATACATCTCCTTTGTATCGTTCTCTCGATTAAACACCATACCCAGAATTCGGTGCTGCTCTTCAGCTGCATCAGCAGCAACAGTATTCAGCCTAGGATGCATCAGCAAAGCAATTGATCTCGTTGGCTGTCCTGCAGCCATTCAGTCGTCTGTTGTATGGATAGCAGTACAACAACTTCTACTAGCCTTACATTTTCATTAGATTTCATGCACAATATGAAAATTATACATTATTTGCCACAACCTGTTAAAGTATCGAGCTACCAGCCAGGTAACATAAATTTCACTAATTTGCGCATTTAATTCCCAATTTCCAATATTTCTGGAAAAATAAATAAATAAATGAAAAGACACTTTTTCTGGAGGCCTGACTAAACCATCAAAATATCTGGGGGAAGATGACTCGTTTTAATAAAGCAGCATCTCTACATACACATGTAGTGATTTTCTTTTCTGGAACAAACCAGCGCCCGAGTTACAAAAACTTGATGTGAACTTATTTTTTTGTTCTTTTCCTTCATTGGAAAATTCTCATGTCATCATATAGGTGATTCCCCAAGCATTGTAAAATTCAAACAACTAAAGGAGATATTAAAACTCAAACAATTCTGTAATCAAACTATAGTCCTGTATTCGTTTGGGAAGTGTTGCAAAATATGATGCACTTGACATTGTATTTCTCTGTTAGGTTAAAGCTCATCTTGACCTATTTTAATGCTGATGAACATGGGCTTCTATATCGTGACATTTGCTCAAGAGCAAAAGTGGCCATCCTTTACGATATAAGAGGCTGTGCCGCAGTGTATCTAGGCCAAAACATCTAAAAGTCTTTCAGCTAATGACCTCATTAAAGTATGTCCCTGATAAAACTTTATTGAAGCAAATCATAAAATGTGCTTCATAATGTCGAGTTGTAAAGCATTACTAAAAAAGCTAGAATAGAAATGCCTGATTTTCTCTCATCCAGCCTTTAAAGCACACTACTAACTGGACTCAATTTTTACGAGGTGTGTCAGAAAAATCCCAGGACTGGTGTCACACAAAAAGAAAACCAAACTTTTTCCACCTCCATCTAATCGCCTTGGATTATAGAAAGTATGTTCTGCTACCAATTCACATTTTTCTACATACTTGTATATAATCTACTGTTTCAGTTTGTCAGATCAGAGTGAGTGATGTTGAGACCAACACTTTTACAAAGAGATCATGTACCGTTTGCTTCATTCAACACAAGAGAAGACGCGGGAGTTGTGGCTGCTCCACCATGCCAACTTGCCTACTCGCAATGCCCCGAGCATCTGACAGTTCCTGACAGAGAAGAACATTGCCGTGCTGGAGCAACTTCCTTTCTCACCCGATCTGTCTCTGTGATAGTTCTTCCCAAATTCAAGGAGGCCATCAATGGGACACGTTTTGGAGATGCGGACGACACGGCCAAGACAGGCAACAAACGCATGAAACAGGTTCAACAGGACAAGCTAAAAACATTTAAACTAACAACACAGCATTCAGCAGTTTTTCCTTAGCATCACCCAGTCCCACTAAAAGCAAATTAAGCAACGTTCCGACAGCTTGAGGTTTCAGTTTCCAAGTTGCCAAAATCTTATTTGAACGTGTTCAATTAGACGACATCCCTCCATTTCAGCTTTTACTGATTATTGTACCACGCGGAAGGACGTGCATGTTTAAAAGAATATTTCCCCAGCTCAGTGTGGAGTTTAGGTACAGTTAAAAGCATGATGTTCTGGGACGAGTCCCATAACTGTCAAAATGTTTCTGGCAGATACAGCTCTTGGAGGAGGGGAGCATTCGCAAGATGGCGTAATAAATTAAAATATGCCAGTGCTGCGGGTAACAAGTCTGACCATCTTTCACATGCATCAAGAACACAATAATGAGTGAGCGCTTTCAAATTGGTGATGATAAATTGTGTTCAGTGTACTCAGGCGCTCCGTGGAAGCATATTTATACAAGCTAAATAAAACATCACCATATTCCGAGACTGACATGAAGGTGGCAGCAACGAGTTGGTCTCTTCTTTGCCTGAAACGACAACCAGGACTTTATTCAAAAATAAAAGAGCAACATCAACTCAAGCCTTTTCATCAGCAGCTCAATATGATCAGAAAAAGACAAGCAGTTAATTAAGTCAATTAAAAAAAAAAAAACTCAGGTACTTATTCTGAGGTCAATTTGTGAACAATCCAATGCGGTAATTGACGAGAGGTTCTGCAACTCTGATTTTGAGCACAGCATGAATTTTGTTTCATCGATAACAAGTTTGACGTAATACAAATGTGGTTGAACAATGCTAAAAGCTTGCCGCAGCTTTAAAAGACCCATGTGGGACATGAGAGCAGAACTGTAAATCATTGTATCATTAGCATAAAAATCAGCTTTTTATAGTTTGCAATCAACGTTATTGATGTAGAGGATGAAGAGGACCGAACCCTGAGGAACACCATTTGTTACAGTGAGAGAACTTATACCATCTGCTCATTGTGTTCTGTGACAAAGATAATTACTCTGATAAAAGAAAGTAGAGAAACAGGTAGTTGTGGAGGGAGAAAAATCATATGCCAATGAGCGCATCGCCGGAATGCCCTTTCATTTAGGATGAATTCTGATTCATCAATATATGCACACAAGTGCGAAGAAAATTGGCGCGTCATGAATCCAACGGTGTTTTTGCTTATGTGCTCAACTAGTGAGTACAAACATTTCAACATTTTTATTAGTGAATGTGAGCCATTGCACAGTACAGGGAATATTAGATCTAATGTTCAGGGTTTTATTGCACCGAGCATGCGCATAGAGTTGGAGATATGAAGTGCAGTGAACAAACCCTTAAGAGAGATCGCGGGAGAATATTTCAAAGGGATGAAAAGAAAGCTGGAGAGAGACATTACTTTTTTAATCAAGTTATTCTTTGTTTTGTGTTTTAAATCAAAATGACTTTCTTCGTTTTTGTTTTCTTTAACGTTAATAACAATTCTGTGTTATACAGAGGAGTACTTACAGTGTAACAATTCAATAGACAGATGATACTATTCATAGTCGCGGTGGAGAGTTGGGGTTGCATGAAATACTTTCTTCTCCCTTGGGGGTCCTGACAGAAACTAATTGAGAAGCACTGATTTAAGGACTGTTGAGAAATTCCTCATTCTTACAAATTCTCAGGAACATAGTCAATCAGGCCATTGCCTCCCAGGGTTGCTTGTAATGTGCTCGCATATACCAGTGGATTATGCTAAAATGAGACCAAACACAAAATATCACATTGTGATGCATGTCTCGCGTGCGTTTGTTCGCAGGGGAACTACATGGGGGTTCCTCCTTGTTGAACATCCCAAGTGAATCCAGTGGCCAGTGGTTGTATTAATTTGGCTGTTAAATGCTATCTTGGTTGACAGTTTGGCCAGTGATAGAAGGGCCCTAGGTTCTCTCCTTCCAATGAGATAGGGATAATTCCCCCGGGGAGAGAGAACAAGAGGAGGGAAGAAAATAATTTTTAACTGTGTGCATATATCTGGGACAAGAGTATTATATGAGTACTTTTCCCAACACACACACGCACACACACACGCACACACACCCCACCCGCCCCCACCTGCCTGTTCTGTGACAAATGGATTTTACTAACACAACCTTCATCTTGTATTGAACTATCCCTTTTCATCCATCCCAGCGCTGCATCGTGTTAGCAGACCTGCATTGTGTTGGAGTGAGGCCACGTGTAGTCTGATACATCATCATTCTGTTTAGCTTCTGCTTAAGCACCTCTGAAATCGTTAGCTCAAATAGTCATTTCATTTTTCATTTTGTCATTTACATTTCTTTTCAACACAAGAAAAACATGAGCAGGATTGGATCAAAGACTCTCACACTACATCAAAGAATGTTTAAAATAATGTTTAAAATTTCATACATTTGTTTTTTACTCTAGTACTACTATAGGCGGCGCGGTGAGCATGATATTATATATATATATATATATATATATATATATATATATATATATATATGCAAATTAGCCATTGGCTATAATCTGGCATATTTACGGGAAACTGTTTGATTAATATGCACTGACCCTGTATACTTTCAAAAATAAATACAAATATATATATATACATATATATATACATATACACATATATATATATATACATATACACATATATATATATATACATATACACATATATATATATATATATATATATATATATATATATATATATACATATACACATATACATATACACATATATATATATATATATATGTGTGTGTGTGTGTGTGACATGCATCAACAGATATGTATAATTTACCTTCTGTAAGGCACTCGTCATTATTAAAACAAGGCCAAGGAACAGGGTACATCATTTCTGAGGTGAGCATGTGAGGATTTTACCAAGTAGGGGTGGTGAATAAGAAACATGCATGAACCCAGTTAGTGAGTTGTGCCTTGTTTTTGATCAGCAACGATTCATCAGACTGTGTAGGCTACTAATGAACTGTGCAAGGATGACCAGGCCTGTCCGTACTTAATGAGAAGAAAGATGGCAGAGTGCTAACATGATGAGGCTCCCACTGCATGAATCATCTCTGTCTGAAAAATTGCAAATGCAGGGGCACAAGGAAGACGCAGAAAACTGGATTTATTGAATGCATCATTATACTGCATGTCAGAGGCTATAATGAGGAATACCGTTGCTTCAAATGAACAAATGCAGACCAAAATATTATTCTTGTCTGCTATTAATGCTTGGCATTCAATTGTTTGGGCAAATTGTAGCTTGTTTGATGAGCTCTTATCCCATTTAAGCTGGTCAAAAAAGACATCTGGCTTGATGATAAAGACAAAACTGTGTTAATGTTACATTCTCTAAATGGCACAATAGAGCAGCGGGAAGCTTTCCAGAGCCGTGGAATAATACTTTTAACTAAGACATTTTATTGCCAAGGTTAAAAGAGCGAAGTGGTATCAAACAAATATTTAAGATGCGTCAAAGTAAGTCCTTTCTTCGTAAGTCACTAAGCTGACATTGAATTGATATGCCATGGCAAAAAGGCTGCTCGAAGGCAGATGTCTGGAAGTTTTTTTTCCCATATTCTTTGACTTACTGTGAGAACTGGGACAAAACAAAACCAATTGCAGCAGAATATGTCAATATTTAAAAGAAAGCTGATGTGCCGGAAAAATACGTTTGCCAACGCCACTACGGTTTGTTGCAAGTTTGTTACGCCTGTTACAAACTGTCTGTCATGTCCACTGTGGCCTGAAACGTGAAGGCAGGGAACAACGATTTGAACATACCTTCTATCCTTAGTTCCTTGAAAATAAAATGAGACCAAACAAATATATGTGGTGAGTGCAATAATCACTCAGCCAATGTCAGTACAAATTTGCCATGATCATGGTTCAGGTAGTCTTAAAAAAAAGAATCAAATTTGAACAAATCATCAATTTGAAGCAGTGTATTTAGTGTATTCTCAAATCTCCCCATTGTGGGACTAATAAAGGACATCTTTATCTTTATCTTTTACAGAAATAGTGCAAAAATAACCATGATTTTTTCCCCCCCAGATGTTTCTTTCTAAGTTGTGTCTTGTGTCCATTTGTGCTGTTGAGTTTCATTCGTTTTGACAGTACAAATAAAACCAGCTGCTTACCAGGAGTGTATAAAAACAGAGCAATGGCAGCGGATGTTCCTTAGATCTAAAATTGCCAATGGGGTCTTGTTCGTCTCTTGTCCTTTGGTTATCAAGGAGAATCCTTGTAATAAATTGTGCTATCAAAAGCGTTGCCACACTTTCATCTCCAGTGAAATGGGCTCCTGGGCTGGCAGGTGAAGAAGGGTTAACGATAACACAGGGTGATGTCTTTTATCATTGCTAGGAGAGGTGGAGGATAGAGCAGTAGTCTGAATTCGAGAGGGGTTTGCATTAGAACGGGAGAGGTTATGTAAGTTACCGATGTGAGATGGATCGGCTTGCGAATTTGTTGGCTTCCAAGTTAGTATCTGTGACGCAACGGGCGAAAGCTGCCATCATGTGAGGTAGTGTGACGTTTAACACCCGAGACTCACTGACCAACCCCTCTTTGTTGCAATTGTAGCAATCGCCTTGGCAAATTCTCATAATGGGGACTTTGCTCTAAAGAGAACATGCAAAAAAAAAAAAAAATCTCAGCTCTCATGTTACTTCTGTGATGTTGCCAGGTTACTGCTAACTAGTTTAAAAACAGCTTTTGATTGTGCGTTTGAATGCCTGTTCATCAATATGTGTGCTGTGATTGGCTGCTGATCAGAAGCGGGTGTCTTTTAACAAATCAGTCTATTACTCACAACTAATAGAAAAGTATTTGCCCTAGTAAACTTGAAAGAGATGTTTGTTTTCATTGAACTATAAGACATGGGAGCTTCATGCACTTTTTGTTAGACTTTTAAAACTAAGTTGTCTATTTTCCAAAATCTAAAAAAGCTTTAGCATGTTGCAAATGACTAAAGTTGTTGAATAAACATGTGCTGAAAGGGTTTTAAACTAAACAAGCTTTCATCCTTCACGAAAAAAAAAACAACAAAAAAACATATCGGTCTATCACTCGTGTGTAGAGGCCATAAAATGCCGGATCTCGTGGGCAATTTTCCTAAAACTTGAAATAAATCAGAAATAAGAATGAGAAAGCTCTTTATTGTCATTGTACCGTGTACAACGAGATTAGAGAGCTCTCCTCTCCAGTGCAATACAACAATAATTTAATTAAATATATAAATTAGATTAATTAAAGATTAAATAATTAAACAGAAATAAATACGAAATTGGATAAAGGTAAGGTAAGTTTATACATTCTACAAATTTGAAGTTGACTTTTACAAAATACGTTTGAATATAGAAATGTGTATATTCTTTATTGAAAAGTGATAATTAGCACATATCTCTCCGCATCTAAAGTTGAATTCAATATGACAGCAACAAGCTTTTTCCTCAATGAGGTTCCTTCTGGTTTCTTCTTCTTTCTGGTAGACTGCATCTACATTTTTTTTTCAAGCTGGCGATATCCCAAAATGACTCCTCCATTGATGACTTTCTCTCTCAGAGATCTTCTCATAGCTGGGTGGTCACTAAAAGACAGCGGGATGTTGATAGCTTCACAAATCTGACAAGAAAGAGAAAACATTAAGCACGCTTAGACTTTCCCCCCCCCAACTGTGTGCCTTGATATAATATAATAGCACATAATCACATTTTCAAAACAAATTTTAAATGTTATTAGGAGCATGTGAAAGAAATATAATATGTTATAAATATATAACAATCATTTTGTGTGTGATTATAACAAAGTAAGATGATTCAAACAATTTGTACACAAGGGAGTTAGTGATACTTTTTCATCTGATAATTCTGCATATAGTTCAAAATTGTCTGATGATTGAACATCAATAAACATTCAAAGACATGTCCAATGATTCATTTACGTCAGACGACTGCCCAACTCTCGGCTTAATTTTTTATAAAAAAAGGTTTCTCACCTTAATTCATTCTGTGCTCCAGTCCTCGACTCCATCGCCTCCATGAGGATGTCCATGCTTCTTTCAATAGTTTTTACGTGTAGAAGTCGTGAAGAGCTTGTCGACATTTTTTTTTAGAATCTATTATTTTATTGAATTTAGAGCAAAATAGTTTTCGCCTGCTTTTCGTGCAGGAGGTCCGGATTTTGGATTGCACGGTACTAGCTGGTTGCTGTCAAGGTTTACCATCGTTGACAACAGGATGTGATGGGAGGACTTTCTTATTTGTGAATTCAGCTACCGCAACTTTTTCCAGTAGGGAGGTGCCTGCGGAGCCATTTCAGGCAAAACAATCCCCAAGCTGATATGAAATGTGCATTTTTAAAACATAATTGCTGCTGGAAAGTTGCGCTTTTTCACCAAAGTTTCAGGTAAGGAGTTTTTCTTGATTTTGCGTTCATAGTTGTGAATGCATCTTCAGAGAGAGAGATTTTTATTTAAGAAATTGCTTAGTGAAAAAATGACATGTGTCAACAAAAGACATGCTGTGAGGACTGATTAAAAATAGACTATCTGCCAAGTATTAAAACACAACGCCAAATAATTCAAGACTCTCTCCTCAAATTTCCTCAAAAACACCAGAGGACTTTTTGAAACAAAGAACCACAATTCAAAAGGTTTGCATGAAAATGACACAGGCAAGAAGAAAAAAAACATCAGGGCATGACACATCTGTATTACTACCTGAAATTAAAAATGGATTAATTTCCTGCCGGAGAAATTATTCATGCAATTTATACTCTATGATATTTCGTAATGGAAGCATTGAAATGTTAGTCCAAAGTGACCGTGAAGGAATTATGATGCTTTACAGTTGAATAGATTGAGTCATAATCTTCAAATATATACCATATCAAGTCTATTTCTTGACGGGCTGTACGTGGTTTATTCAAATTAGGCTCCTTACAGTTAATGACTGAGCCATCGACAAACTTAGCAATCATGCCCTGTTTTCTGTGTGGCTTGAGAGATGTTGAGAGACTCCTGAGATAACATGCCTTGTGTCAGAGAGCAGCTTTGTGGTAGCGTGTGATTTTCTCGACAAGTACATGAGTATTGTTTTTCATCGCAGCCTCACAGCTCTCCTCCAAAGATCTTGAAATGAGCTGATAGCTATTCCCTGGAGAAGGTAAGACATGACCTTCGCAAGCTGTTTTTTTTTTTTTTTTTTGATGATGCATTGAGTAGTTATGTCAGAGATTTTCAAAACCTCAAGACAGTACAATCATGGATCAAAAACTTTGGTTAGGGTTTCCCATTCATAATTAACTTAACTGTACAATGAGATTCCCAGTCTCTTGCATCACTGGTGAGTTCATCAGCAAGGGAATTGTGTGCAAAGAACAAACGCAAAAGCCATATAGCCCCTTTTAGACAAAAATAGAGCCATCTATCCATTATTCAAACCACTACACCTACAAATATAACAGATATTTTGAGCTTCTTTTTAATTGCCCATATTTATGGATAGATCACATATGTTTCGGAACTTTGTGAGGAAAAAAAAAAAACTGAGTTTCAAGGATTCTGCAGTATTGATATTTTATTTAATCTATTTATTTATTTTACAAATGAAGTTCGATAATGCAATGACATTTGAATTCTTTGATGGAGCATTGACTGACCAAAAATGGCCACTTAAACTTGGTTCGCCAGCTGCTAAAGCGCACAGGCTAATCTAGTTTTCTATTCATATTTGTGTATTAAAATTCTCAACATGAAAACGGAAAAAATACATTACCTTACATAAATAACCTCTACCTCTATAACGCCGTGAGCCACGACCTTGCACAGATTGGGATCTTATTGGCAGCTGTACTAACAACCACAAGAAGTTTAGTCTGTGACGACAAGAAAAAGTTGTTTTCCAAAAGGACTGTCAGCTTCCATGCAGAGACTGAATGCGTTTACTATTTTAATAATTTACTTTTTGCCTCATCACGTTTACAATTACTCTATATGACGTTACCACTGGAGCATGCAGGGGAAAAAAATCTCCAATTTCAGTTTTAATTAAAGAAAAGCTAATAGCCAATTTGCATGTGGCGATTGAGCCCATCTCCAGCTGATCTGTTTGTTTGGTGATCAATTTGAGAACCTATAAGTGGAAATCCCGATATGCACATTTTGCAGCTGCCGTAGAGGAGAGTGCGGCACAGGTGCCGCAGGCCATGTATTGAAGCTGTAATTGAGTGCTTGGAAATAATGAACATATGCATGAGTGCAGCTCAAGTGGCAACATGTAGAAGAGAGGCACCCATGAAGGTATCATAACGACAATCTGTTCCTTTTCCAAATATGAGCCTGGGCAAGAATATTAAATGACATGAATCAATTGGAAAGCCCAACCCCATCCGCATTGCAAGCACAAGAGTCACAGAAAACCACAAGAAATCATTTGCCTAGCTGCCCATAACCCAGAATGAAACATGGTTCACACACGTGGATGAATCCTTGCCTAACAAAGCATCTTTTTAAAATCCTAAACCAGCCAGGGTGTCAAAAGTTTGGCAAAATCGACACCTCAACTCCTCTGGAGCAGCCAGCCAAAATACGGTAATCATTCAAGCAAATAACAACAGTGATGGGAGGTGATTATCCATCTGGAATGGACCAAAGAAGAAGTGCTCATGACACCCAGCTGCTGTCCAAACAAACAAACAAAAAAAAAAACGCTTATCTGGAGGACCAATGCATCTTTCCGGTTGTCGTATGAACTGCATTAATGGTCCTGATTACCAGATTTCGGTTTCAATTTATTTGGTGAGTTAAAGTTATGTTTTCCTAATCCCGGCACCATCCTTATAATGTCGATTTTGAGGCTGAAGGTCTGTGACTGCTGTTGCACAGGACATCTGTTTGCTGGCTGATGGCCAAAGCCAATGTTTTTTCTTCCTAAATGCTTTGGGAAATGGTGAATTCAGAGTAAAGCTTGACCACATGAAGCAATCCTGAAAAAGTAGGAAGCGACGTCCTGGTATATGGAAGCGTGCGTGATTAATAATTCTTAATTAATGCATGTCAGAATCCAAACAAATTTTGTTCTGAACTGAGCAAGCTATCATTTACTCATCATGTGAACACTGATTTTAATGAAAACATGCTGAAAAAAAAGTTTCTATTTGCATGGAAACCGAATACATGGCATTCAAAATATATTTTGGAAATTGCTGTCTTGTGTTTGGAGTTGATGTCAACCTGGGAAAGACACAAAAATGCCACCGGCCACAACCAGCCTGTGAACTCTAACACCCGACACTCACTTGCCACGAGCCTCGAAAGCAACTGTCGTTCTCACGCAGACCTCGCCACTTTCACACAGGATTCCAAGCAAATTATGGCATCAAAGGCACAACCGTAGAGAAAAGATTTATTCAGCCGTCCCTCTCCAACTGAGACATCCAGGCGGTGCATTGCGAGGAATGTGTGCACGTCCACACCGACAACACGGGTTGATCGGTTGTATGTTAACCGATCAACCCGTGTTGGATGTGCGGTCATGTCAGCATGACAGACTGTCTGAATTGCTTTTCATTCACCACAAGATCACAATCAGATCTCAAAGAATGCACGGTTGAAAATAGTCCTAAGCAGAGCACAGTTGGATTAAACTCTTCCAAATTTGAAAGTTGACTTTTGATGCGCTCACAGAACCGGTTGGAATACATGAACACTTTAGTCACAAAATTAAGGTCAGTGTTTCATAACTCAAAATCTTTGACTTCCTTTATATTTCATTTTGAATTTACACTGAAACTTCAATTAACAGTTTCATGGGGAAAGACGTTCTGAATTCAGTCAATTTGCAAGGCATTTGATGTTACCTGTCGGCAAAGGCTGTAAACAGGAGAAAGAATGAGAAAACGCGCTATAGAGTGTCAGAAGATGATCACAAGAAACATTTCATTTCTGGATAGACTAGAAGTACTTCTGTGAGACTGTAACATTTTCTTCCCGGCCTATTAAGGAGGATGACAAATCAGCAGACATCCGGCACAAAATGTAGCAATGTTGTTGATCCACACTGAGGTTGATCACAAGTAAAGGAATAACGAACTGTCTATAAACCTCAACTTATTTTAAAGTTGAAATGAAATGATTTTGCGTTTTGTCACATGCTACTTGTTTTTTTTTCATCCAAGCCAATTGAGTACAATAGTAAGAGTCCCCAACAGAGGTGGACGGTCCGTTGGTCCGTCACTGACGGACTCACGTTTTACTTGTGAATAAATGAACACCGGAAACTTTGGAACACTGACGGACGGACAAAGCGCCAACTGAGACCACGCGCCGTGGTTCTCACATGTATTTGTTCGCTTGGGTGACTACTCCCCGGTTGCTTGCAGCGCGGCAGATCCTCATCCTGTGACAGGAAAAAACTCAATTTGAACATCGCTCGTCAATTTGGTGACCTGTTGTGTGAAATATTGTTGCCCATTCTGCAAGCCTGCTTCTTTGTTAGGTTGTCCAGGCCAGTAAAGGAAGCTGAAATTTGAATTTGAGAGTCTAGAACAGGAGTGGGCAAATTTTTCGATTGGCGGGCCAAAATGGGTTCTAAAATTTGACAGAGGGGCCGGACCAGGAACAGATGGATGGAATGTTTTGGTTACCTCACCTCAACGGAGAATAAAAATACATTTAATTTTAAATGAAAGTGAACAAAAGCATTACAACAATATATATGTCTCTTAAAAACCACTGTATTTAGAAAATAAACCATTCACGAGGTTTATTCGTTTAATTTTTTTCAAGTTAAAACGTTTAACGGGCCGCATGTGGTCTAGAACATTCTCTCAGGGGTCACTGGTGGTGCTACAATGCACAGTTTCCACTCAGCACCAGCAGCAAAAGCTTTATTAGTCATTGATAAGCATATCCCATCTGACTTCTTGCAAACAAGAGTTTTTCAACTGTCTCTTAAGGGAGTCCCAATCCATAGCCACACCACTGCAATTCTAAAAAAAAAAAAAAACACAGTCTCAATGCATTCAAAGCTGGTTTAGTGCCGCACAACGAGTTGCCATGTGTATGAAATACGCTATATCAACAAATTTGCCTTGTGTTGCCTTGCCTTCTCACATTCTAACCCTTCATCACTAGGCCCCTTCCTAACTCACTGACCTGGTGCACTCCCCACCGAGCTTCGCTTTCTCTGGCTCAAACCTTCTTTCCCAGTGGCACTACATACAGAACCGTTGTTGCTGTGTCCCTCTCGAAAACATTTGGAACTGCCTAGACATGGGCAGAAACAATCACGGTTTCAAACCCACCCTTTTCAAACTGTCCTTCAAATTCACTCACAATTTGTTTAACAAAGGATGCTCCGGCTCACAAACTTATTGTAACTTGTAAATGCTCTGCTTTGCAGGGCAGGGAAACAGATTGATTCTTATGACCTCGGGTATGCAGCACGCCAATCAGTCGCTGCTGGCGCATATAACAGAGTGAAGCAGTAGCGTGAAACACATTTTGAGGATGTAATCCCAGAAAAAAAAAAAAAAGACAAAGCTGCTATGCGGGCAGGCAGTGCGGCGTTGAAATCGGTCTCTGCAACATAGCTGTATCATGATACGATATATCGTTCAGCTCTAATGCTGAAATGCCCTTGCATGTGGGAAAGGACAGTCACAGTGGTGCTACTACTGTAGTGTAGTCTGCCACATTTCACAGCCAGACATTCACACACAGATTTGGCAACATCAGACGGCACCTCTCTATAATCCACATGACAAGACGACTGACTCAACTACTTTCCGATGTGTTAGAGCTTTGTCCCATGTCTGCGATTGCATCCTTCTTTCTTCTTTAACACGAAGTGACAAAATCAAAGATTATTTTTGCAGGCCACAAACAATAGCTATGTCGGTAGAAAGCTCTATTGTATAATGTACATTGTGACATATCGATGGCAGATGGTCCTTCACATATCCTTGCAAACAACGAATATAAGAACTTTTAGTCTGATTTCCAAACTCTATATTTTAGAGCTTGCCTGGGAGATGTAGACACGCAGGTTGAAGGGATTACCGCATGGTTGGGTTGCACAGAAAAGAAATTTCCGAATTTAACAGAAGGTCACATCAAACCGTTTCACCTGATGTCTGGGTGTAATGTCCTCTTCTGAGTTTTGAAGTTAATGAGCCTCTTATGTCATAATGTGGTACATTTAATATTTGTTTCCCAAATCTATACTATTGGTAAGTCCACATGTGTGGGTGTTATTTTTACAAATTATTGACACACCTAAAAAAAAAGATTGATTGCTCTTTTTGATGATGCAACGTTAATGGTCGACCAAAAGGGATATTGTGTTTTCTAGCGGAAGCCATTTGTCCCAAAACAACCTGTTATCAAAACTGGGCATATGAATGCAAGGAAAATAATTAAATATAAATAAATAAAAAATCGATTCACTCGACTACTGTGATTTTATTTGGTGAACTTGAAAAAAAAAATCACGTCAAAGTTCACAATCGATTTTCGTGATTTTTCAAAAAGCAAAAGCTACCACATTCCCCCAGCATAGAGCCATTTTTTTGCGGTGAGTCAGGAGTGACGCATCTGGCTGCATTGACTGAAGTATTGGATTTCACTTTTGTAGTTCTTATGGTTTATGTTTTGAATTGTTTTAAAATGCTATTAGAAAACATTGTATTGTTTGAGGAAGAATAGCATTAACAGTGATATTGAATCGCAAATCGCAGTATAACCAATAATCAGGATATAATTCGAACTATCGCAAGTGTTGGGATTTGAATCGAAAGGAAATCTGAAGGTAAACCATTCATCCCAGCCCTACCGTGCATGTATAAAGATGTATTAGATTGCTTGCCACTATTTAACACTTTAAATTGTGTGACGACTGCATCGTATTTTCAATTACAGGTCACTTGATGCTGCTGGATGACTCTGCATCTTTTGCACAGCTTTCATTATTCAGTACTACGGCACTAATCGGGATCTTACATTGCCTAACAACTCTGTGCTTGTGTACAGTATATCCCTTTTTTTTTTTTTTGGTATAGTGGCTCAAACTACCGGGGAATTTTTTTTTTTTTTTTTGCTATCCTGAAGATTCTGAATAAACCGCTATTTGACAGCTTTTAGCACAAACATACACGATTTGTGATGCTCTCATATATAACACACCTGTATTATTGTGTGCTGAACCAATAGCCTGACTTGCAAATAAATAAAGTACAATAACGAATGTAGCATCACTAATGCTCCTCATGCATTTCGTTTTGAAAGTTTAGGAGCCTGATTTACAAAGATCCCAAATAGTGGGTACTAAATTGTTTGTTCACTTTTACAGATTGCACATGCACTGTTGCCAGGAACCGTAAAGGTTTACTATATAAGGGGTTTTCACTTTAGGTAGTGCCTCAAGTGTTAGTGGAAGAGGCAAACACATATTGTAACGCCACAGACAGAAAATGATGGCTTCTAGTAGCCACATAAAAGCCATGGTTTGTTTGCTTTACCTCACCCTGCATGTGTGGCAACTGGATGTCCCTGTCCATTCTCAAAAGATGATATGTTGTCAGAACTTTAGTTTCTGTCACCTCAAAAATGTTTCAATGAACAGGACTACCGCTCTCGGGATAAGCTAATTGAACTATGTGGCGATTTTCTCGTTTGGCAGACGCAGTCCTTGGTGCGCCTTTTTGGAGGATCTCCTTCCACATCTTGCGTGAGCAACTGAGTGCTGACTCCATGGGGCTTAACGAACACTTAAGATGAATCACATTTGTTGTGGCTCACATTCCGTATTTAATAAAAATGCATCACTTAGCTAGTCAGCCATAATGAAAAACAGATTAGGCCTGTTAAGGTGAATTATGAATACTACCATTTAAGTCCATAAAGCATAATAATATGAACTGATTTGTTTAAAATCTTTTAAACCTCTACCTCTTCGGTTTGTTGATCATGAAAGAGATGTTCAACCTGCCACGACAATGTTCATCACTGTATATTGTCATTCTGTTGTAATCTTCAGTCTCACACAAAGATCATGTACATTTGGAAAATACACTCACAGTAGATATCATGAGATATGATTAAAAATTTGCTTTGGCCACCAAGCGCTAAACATAGTTAATCAATTTGTGACCAAAAAGGTATATTCTTTGTTTTATATTTTCGTCTGGGGGGGACAGTGATGCAATAATGTGAGTAATGATTCGGTTTTGTTATATTATAATTTTTATAATGCATTTGTTTTAATGCAAGTCAGTTAAGTGAGTGATTATGAAGTCAAAAAACACTAAAGTTGTGATATGCCGGAAGCGCATCTTTCATAACAAAAGGCTTTTCACCAAGTTATAATCCACAAGGATGGCTTTGGTTAGCAAACATGAAAATTAAAATGCAAGCGCACAGGTGGTAAGTTGACCACAGTTGGCGTCATTCTTTTATCCCGTACCATCTTTTCTCAAGAATTTCACACCCTACCACCTCCATGCTTGGAACGGGGCTGCTGTGAATTTGTCTCCAAACAGCTGAGGCAGAGATGGTGTGGGTGGATGACACAGTTTGACTACAAATGAGTGCACACAAACAAAATCTCACCTGTCACATGCAAAAAGTTCGCCACCATTCTGCTGCCGAAGGATGTGTGTTTTCATGGTGATATGCATGCACATGACGAAGATGAGGAAGACATCATTGTCTTCACAAGATGACAGATTCCTGAACAATCGACTGGGCTTTATTTGCCAAAAACAAACTAATATTTTGCCTATAAATCATAAATTAATACTGCATCGTATTGAGTTCATAATTCAAGAGTGATCTAATAGTAATTTGTTAATAAAATAGTTTTTCAAGGAGGTTGTTCCCGACAGTCTGTGTCGGCATATCGGCTGACAAATCGTTTTTCAAATCACTGCAGGTGCTCATTTCACAAATTGTTGCCTCCGATATCAACACGAATGCTGCTTTTGAGGAAGGTGGAATCATCCCACTCCGATTTTGGGAGTATTGAGTAACGGATTGAATATCGTTTGTGTACCGTATGTGGAAGTTTGTTGGACAGGCTTGAGCTTGTAGTGAAGTGTGCCAAAAAAAAATAAAAATCCAGTCCTGCATTTAACGCTAAGAACATGGAGCGCACGCAACACTAAATCTGTGTTCAGTTATGTTGTAAAGCCACCCATTTCTGGAAAACTACTTCAATCCAAGAAAGTATATGTTGAAACTCAGTCCCGTGCTAGGAAAATGGAATACTTTCCCACCAATCAGATCAGATACATGGAGTAATTGGGCCACCTCCATGATTCTTATTCAAGGTCAGGTTTATACTTTCCAACAACCCAAAACCAGGACTTACCCCGTCATTGGAGGTAAGGTGTCAGTTGAGAAGAGAGCAAGTCGTGGCTTGTACCGCTCAATGAGCCATATGGTGTATTGGCCAGTTTGCTCGGGGTTCAGGTACAAGGCCAAATCGATGCTGCAGGAAATTGGGCCGCTCCACAGCCAAGGACTCAGCACCCACGGACCCCCAAAGGAGGAACCATTCACCCAAAAGAATTGACCTAAGATGAGGAGAAAACACAAAACCTGAACGCTTTGATTACAAAAACCGACACAATCATTTTCTGGTGGTGCTTCATATTGTTATAAATAGACAGTTCACAAGAAAGATTAAGCATATTCACAAATGATAATCATGAGTGAAATGACTGTGCTGACGTGCCTGATTTAAACTTGTTAGGAGATGAGGGTGAATCGTAGCACATTCTGAAAATGCATGAAATGAAACATCTACCAAGAGCCTTGGTGGAGGAAAAAGTAAAAAATGGGTGTAGGTGAGGGGCGAGAGAAAAATAAATAAATAAAATCAAATCAAAATAATTTTTTTCTGTTGCATTGATATGAAGTCTCATTTCACTTTCAAACCAATTGTGCTCATTCAGGCAGGAAGTGAGTGTGTGGAGGATCACAAAGAGTTTTCAACTTGAAAAGTATCTAAATGTTTAATGTACCCTGTTAAAGAATCTACTGTTGATGAGTTGAAATTAATATTGCAAAACCAAATCTGACAGAATTAATACATTTCATTATTCTCAGGAGGTATTCAAGATGAAGATACCGTGACATTGTGGATTATTTTCTTGTGGCGGGGAAAACAGTTTGATGTGCTTAAAAAAAATGGCCCTTCAAATAGCTTTATAACACATTGATATTTCTTTTCATTCCTATTACATTTTGTTTACAGATCAGTCTCTCTTCTCGATAACAGTAAAAGCAGCTTAACCGAGGATCAGATTGTGTTAAAGTATACTTTCCAAACTGGGTCACATGTCTGCTTTGTGCATCTCAACGGCTGCACTTAAACCGGCTTTTTCCATTAGTTGTGGCAATATGCAATTTATATGTTGTGTTGGATGGGAAAGGATATGAAAGCACCACGCAAACGTCAGATGTTTGTATTTGCTCAATTGAATCTTGATATTTCCCATTCTGCTGTCACCACAAACTATTTTACAACTGGTACGCTTATTCATTTATTCAGTCTCAGTCATATTACATTCAATCCAGCCCGACCCGACCCAGAATCGCGGGTATTAAAGATCAACCAGGCCCGAGAAATTAACTTGATTCTCAGGCCCGAGCCTGAAACAAACTCAAATTTTTTATTTTATTTGTGAGGACTCGGGAGCAGGAGGAAAGGGAAGAGATGCGAAAGTCAGAACCGGACAGATCACCGCTCTGGGAACAGGGACTGGTTGTGATTTGTGTGATCACATTTGTAACGATGCCTGTGCATACTGATAAAAAATTAAAGCTTCCGCTTTGTTAAAAATTCTCCCGGTTGAACATGACTGTAAGATACATTTTCAATAAACATTTGCATCTTTTATGTTTGGGTGACTGTTCTATCAGGTGTGATAATTCATGCTTCATTTCATTGGCAAAATGGAGTATCCCGCTTGACATTTATTTTAATATCTTCGATTTGGCAGAAAAAAAAGTACTTAATATTAAAATAATCATGTTTTTATAATGATTATAAATGCATTTACACATTGAAATAATGCTGGAAAGATTTGTTCAAGATATTGTGCTCACATGGACGTGCCCCTCTGACAAGAAGAGGAACTACAGCAGGATCAGTTCTCTGGGCTTTATTGTGTTTAGTCGTTAAATAGCAATTACAATACAGAGCATTTTTCTGTTCGATCCAAATTATTTATTTTATAATGTCATTCCTTATTTTAATATCCCCAATTTTTTTTTTGCATAAATAATATATGAATATTTATTAAAAAAAATTTGTAAGAAAGAAGCCCGGACCGAACCCGACCGTATATCGGGTTTAAGGTCTTACCTCTAATTCCTCCCCAGGTCTTAAAAGCTTTACCTTGCAACATTTGCAAGAGTGGTGATTACAGTGCAAACACCTGTTGCTGGTAGCCTAATTAATGCATATGTAACTCTAGTGGGCTACGCTCACTACTTTTATTCAGACAAGGATCAGCTATCGAGCCTCAAAGTGGGAATAATTTCACAGACACCAACATTAAGTTTCAAAAGATACATTATAAAGTATTTCAAGTTAATCAATTATACATAGGTATTTATAAATTAAATATAAATTCACATTTCATCTAAGTCCAATGGTCTTAAATATATTTCTAGAGAGTAGTCCACTTTATCGATTAATCAGTTCAAAACTATGTTCAATTTTAGTCAGTGTTCCAAGTTGCACAACAAGGTTGTTACATACAATCAAATTTTCCATTTTAAAAAAAAGTCAACAATCCAATTTATATATATAAATTTATATATATACCAAAACAAAGCTTAACACTGCACTGTGGGTAAAAAAAAATAAAAAATCCTTCAACATAATTGGTCGGCTTTGACTCACCGATGAGTTGATGGGTGTTACGCAAGTGTCCAGGGGTTTATCAAAAACAGATCTGCGATAGTACATGGATGAATGAGTGATCTACAACAGTAATTTTGAGTGGACCAATGAGCTTTCAGTGACTTGCCAGTAAGTAGAAGGTTTCCATCTGCAGCAGAATTGTTGTGAAGTAAGAGTTCAATATGAGTCAACTTCCCCGGTAGTTCAAGTGCTTGTAACTGATTTCCAATTCAAGGTAAGCTATCGTGAGGAGAACGTTCGCTATGCAGCAGGAGAATTAAGCAATGGTATTAGTGGGCTTTTAAAGGCACAGGACCAGCTGGTTTTAATTATGACCAACTCAGCTGGTTCCAGTTCTCCTGATTACACATACAAGCTGAAAGTTGTGTAAATATTACATGTTAATTGAGAGTGTCTGACAAAATCACTTCTGCTCTAATACTTCACCACCCACCTACTGTACATTACATGCGCCGCATTTTTCCCCAAGTCCCCTCATCAGCCATAGTCAGTGCAGCAGTTACTAGTTTTAGTCTAACGCTACTAGTTTTCAGTGATGATTGATGTTGATTGGTGCTACAAGACTATTTGACCCCTTTTGTGACTCACCACATTAACATACTGAAGGGACATTAATGCCCGCATGGTCCCAGGAGGACTTGATGGCTCTGGTTTCCCCAAGGAAAATTATTCCTAAAATCGGACTGAATTTTAATTTTTTTTGTGTGTGTGCGTGTGTGTGTGTGTGTGTGAGGGGGGAGGGGTCTAGGTGGGGAGGGGCAAATTGTATAAAAAACGGGAATTTGGGGAACACTTAAAGGCAAATGGAAAATATTTTATCATAAGTTATGCTCACGGAATCCTTTCCCAGTGCTGTGTTATAATAGTGCGGAAGACGAAACGCATGTGCATGGGATAAATATATTGCATCAATATACATTTTGAGCTCCTTAAAGTAACAAATGGCCAGTGGCACTTGTAAAAAAAAAAAATGCTGAGGATAATTTAAGTATTACTTTCACCATTTATATTTCCCTGGAAGTTGTCTGCCAGGCAGAAAGGCCTCCGACCAGAAAACCCGGCTTTCGGTTGGATGGTCTGAGTCTGCAGGGAGTTTGGGATTTCTCTCTTCCTCTTTAAGTTTCTGCAGCAACAAAGTAGTTGTTTCTAACGGGTGATTTCTTAAAAGTTCTAAGAATGTTTTGTGCTACCTCAATATTTTACTCTCCTTTTCAGATTGCCGTTGTATTATTTTTGTCCTGAAAATGGAGCAATAGAGATCCTCTTCATTTCTGCTACCCTTCAGATCAATCGTCCTGTGCTGCTTATACGTGTGTGTGCGTGCGTGTATATGTGTGTGCATGCTGCTGGCCTCCGTTTTTTACCTGGTGCCTCTAAGTTGTGTGACGGGTAGCACAACAAAAGACGGGAAGGGGGGAGCAAAGTGTTTCTACTCCGCGCTGTGACCACCCGAGGCAGCACTTAAGTTATAACTCGTGAGTTGCCACACACAAATGCAGTCATTGAAGTTACCTCTTCGATAAAACTTCGGTTATGGACTATGGAAAATACTCGGAAACCTTATTTAATGATCTTACCAAAGCATTTGATACTGTTGACCATACCCTGCTGGTAAAAATAACGACGGTTGCAGTTTTCAAATGTAGCCATCCCCTGTGTGAAAACCCGCTTTTGTCACAAGCACATTGTCCAGAAGCATTGTGAGCAGTCGGGTCAATGTTTCCACAAATTGCAGTCTCATCACTTTGAAATTATTTCAGTGATTATTGTGGCTTTTTCAACATTTCACCCCGGTGGGCATCTGATGTCAATTCAACATCAATATGACGATTTCATGTCAGAACTGAATGAGTCAAAAATGTCAAAAAGGAAAGAATAAATTCACGGGACAAAGCAATTACTCGATTAAGGAAAAACTTCAGTCACTGTACACCGACCATCATCAGTTTTTCGGGACCTTCTGCGATTTCACGTCATATTGATGTTGAATTGACATGAGATTCCCACTGCGACCAAATGGTACCAACAATTTTGCTTGTGCTGTGTTCCCAAAGAAAGGAACATTGTACCCGCTGTGAAGCAAACAGCAGGCTCTCATGTTCTACGGCTATTTTGCTGTCTTCAACCTGCACTGTCTGCAAAGAAATCTCAAGACTAGAGAGATGTTCTATATATACAGGCTGTACCAAAAAATGGATGCACATATGGCGTGAAGTCTGGTGAACTTGAACTTTATCTTTAATTTAAGTGACCCAGAATGGAGTTTCTTTTTAAATCTCAATCCTAAATTGTCTCTGCACTTCAATTGTGTTTGCATTCTTCTAGTAGTATTTTAGAATGAATTTCCTAGTTTAGTAGTTTAGTCTGGCTGCCATTATTTGTTATATTAATTCCAAGATATGATTCAAGTGAATATTTGTTACAAGCTTCAACAAAAAGAAGTTGAAAATTTTGAGTCACAATTATTTATGGATTTTTCTTAAATGCTGCAATTAATTTTTTTAACATGAATGTTAGAAGAGACTTGATCAAGTTATACAATTAAAGCAAATAACAAAGGTCAGCAAGGGTAGGTATGAGAAAATACGACCCATTTATTCCGAACATTTGGGTTACATGAATTCAACCTCAAGCATGGGAATGTACTGCACTTGTAAACAGGCAGACCTAACTTTTTTTACTTGGTTGTACCAGCTCAAAAGTTTCTAAAAAAGCGGAGTCTTTAAAATTCACTGAATAACAATACAGCAGGACTGCACATGGGAGTGTTTTACTTTTACTTTTAATATTAATGCTTCAAAGAGCAAATCAATCACAGAATTATTTACTTAACAGTGACTTTTGTACATACCTGGGTAAATACATATTTTTAAATAAATGCAGGACCCTATTTGAGTGCTGATGGTCGTTTTCAAGTGAAGACATTCTCAAAGAAATAAATGCTTTAAAATATCACTCACCATAGATGCACTTCCCACCAGCCTACTATTAAATTATTAGCTTTTGAGATATATAGAGAGAGGGCGGCACGGTGGCCGACTGGTTAGCACGATGGCCTCACAGTGAGAGACAGCATCGGACGTGGGTTCGATCCCGGCTCGGGCCATCCTGTGTGGAGTTTGCATGTTCTCCCCGTGCCTGCGTGAGTTTCCTCCGGGTACTCCGGTTTCCTCCCACTTTCCAAAAACATGCATGGCAGGCCGATTGACCACACGAAATTGCCCCTAGGTATGAGTGTGAGTGCGGATGGTTGTTCGTCTCTGTGTGCCCTGCAATTGGCTGGCAACCAGTTCAGGGTGTCCCCCGCCTACTGCCCAAAGATAGCTGGGATAGGCTTCAACACTCCCGCGACCCTAGTGAGGAGAAGCGGTACAGATGATGGATGGATGGATGGATATAGAGAGAGAGATATTTTCTTGTCTTTATTTGTTTATTCTTAACTTTATTTCATTCATTTATTTATTTGTATGTACTCCATTTTATTTGATGTCTATCATTTGCTCTCCTGCTTATTCCCTCCATGTTATAGTGCTGGATTAGCCAGATTGGCCCTTTTCCCAAATGAACACAGATCCTTACATAAAAGAGTCACTTGGCTACGATGGTTAAAGTGCTGGAGGCTGTATGGACAGCACATTTTCTTGCATACACAGCACAGATTTGATGTTAAACTGAGCCTGGAAGGGATTTGGGCCTGAAGAAAAACATCAATTATCCATATTATTACCCAGTAAAAAAAAATAGCACTTTGAAACAGCTCCCAGGAAACAATACTGGACAGGGCGTATTGCAATAGAATTTAAAAAAAAAAAAATCCAACAAGCAAATATTTAACCTTTTATGAATATGCTGCTTCGTGTCGTTTAAAGCGAACTAAAGAATAGTGGTCCAAACACACAATTATGTTTCTGTGGTGATTTCACAAGCAATGTTTTGTAAATTTCAACAGAGAACATGTTGGATAAATAAATGACAACTTCAATGCTACATAAGTAAATGGTGTAAAACTAGAACAACAGGGATAATAGTAGGATAACAGACAACTTGTAGGCGTTCCACAGATCTGGTTGAGTGGATCAAAAGCAAAAAGCGATATTATTATATTTAATGTTTATCAGCTTGTTTTGGGTTTTAAATTTTATTTTTGGTGCATTTTTTTTGGTGGTGTTTAATTGTAGAATAAATAGTTATATTGCCCTATCTTCTGATCTC
Organism: Idiotropiscis lumnitzeri; assembly: GCF_059441095.1. NCBI lineage: Eukaryota > Metazoa > Chordata > Actinopteri > Syngnathiformes > Syngnathidae > Idiotropiscis > Idiotropiscis lumnitzeri. The sequence goes on along the minus strand of NC_142391.1, from coordinate 17,504,813 downwards.
TTGCTGATCTCCGATCAACCCTCATATTGAGTGCAGGGCAATGAATATGTTTACTTGTACTCAATAAACCTTTTAAAACCCAAATATTGTCAATATTGTCAGGGTTTTAAAACCCAGAATACCATCCCTGGGTTACACCGCAAGAGATCGCTCAAAAGTAATCCGCCCATTTAATGTCTACTGTGTGTTTCTATTCAGGTTCACACGTGAAATGAAGCCCATCCCTGCTGACTTGGGTTAAGAGCAGGACACTCTCTGAACAGCTCAATAGTCAACCGCAAAGCAAATGCGGTACAGACAGACAGCCATGTAAACTCATATTCACTCCCATCGGTTGTCTATAAATCTCATATGCACCTTCATGGATTGTGTGACGAAACTGGATTTCCTAAGTACAGGGCTGAGCACAGAAATATAGTGCCAAGGCAAATCCGTTGCCTCAAAACATGGTTGTCTCAATTCCAAGAACCGTTTAGGTAATATGACAATGTTACCAAAACTTGACGCCGCAGTATTAGAGATTTACATTTTGAAGGCGTCAACATTATTTAGTCAGAGGGGAAACGTGCAAAACAGCAAATCAGCTATCATCGACTGTCTGAACAAAAAAAAAAAAAAACTCCCAAAGCAGTCTGGTTGAATACTGACAGTAGTTATCAGCTTGCTTCACAGCTGGGAGGTCACTGGGTCGTGCAGAGTCATGGAGTTTTGTTGTTGAACTGTCATGAACTCTGAACAGCTCAGCCGTCACAACTCCCCGCCCTTCTGTAACTGCGCAACATTTTATCCACTCAGCAACTCTATTTCTTAACAGAACCTGCACATCACTCTCCATTCTGCCTCTCTGTGTGGAGAGCGTAGAGAGGACATTCTAATATATTGATGTAAAAACACAACATTTGATAAATGGCATTGAGGCTGAATCAACTATTTATCAAGTGGTAAAAGGAAAACGCGGTAAGCGTTCCCTTTCATACGAGCAAATTAAGAACCAGTCACAAGTCACTAATGCAAGCTGGTGTCGCGTGTGCATTTATTTTCTCACTGAATCGACTAGAGAAACAGCTCCATGTTCACACTGTGAGCATTTAAAGTATCGGTCCAAGTCAAGAGGGCCCCCTTTCTACTAACAAGCTCAGTTTATATATTTTTTGATCAGGAAACTCAAATTAGTTATTTTCTTTTTTATCCATTAATTTTGGAGAAAAAAATGCTATTTAATCGAGGAGCTTAGGTATAGAAATAACATTGTTTTAGCTGCAAAAATGTTTTTGCTTAAAGCCTCTTGGTGCCTGGAATATATTCCACCGTGTTGTCATGGGGCTTTACCGCAGTGAAAACAACAAGGCACTCGAAAGCAGCCACACAAGCATGTCCTCAGGCTGGCTATTCCATTGAACTTTGTGTCCCCCCCCATTGCTCTTCCGTCTTTTCTCCGTGACGGACATCCACTCACACCAGACAATGAGGCGCTCTAAACAGCCTCACCTGTCTGAAGCCAACGTCAACACACTGCTGTCAAGTCGGACCGATGCTTTTCAGCCTGGTTGTTCTCCTGACTTTCTTTCTCTCTGAGTGAGGAAGTCTAAAGCAGCCACGGCGCCAGACTATCAAGAGGGAAGATGCATTTTCGGGGCTTAGCAGATGCAAACCGAGGTGCACAGGTTGAGGGAAGAGTGACTGATGCAGGAATACGAAAATTTGTTCACTTTATTTGTTGTGTTAAAGGATTGAAATCACATTATTTTTACATGATTGCAACATGTGTTTTGAAAACTCTTAATCTGCATGATAACATTTTTAGGAATGAATTGAAGAAAATAATCATTTCAGTTAATCACTCAGTATTCAAGGCAAATCATATTCAACCACAGACTTGCCAGCGATCCATAATAAGTTTCAGCAACACCTTGCACTTATTAAGAGTCAAATTATTTTTCAAATGATTGCCAAAAACACATTTTTAATCAGTGCATACAGAGAGGAAGAAATTCCTGCCAGGAGACGGTATTGTTTCAGGGTCGCTAATATTTTCCAAGTCCAAGTCTTCCATTTCAACTGAACTGCCCTGAACCACACCCTTTTCTTTGCCATTGGACTGAGATTGCAGGGCTTGAATGACTGCTTTCACGCTTGATTAAATGGAGTGCACAGCAACGTTGTTTGATTGAATTACTTTTCACTCAGTAACCTTTTCATAGGAATTGCTTTCTGTGGTTGACAGAAATCAAATGGAAAAGACTATTGTTAAGGACAAATCTAAAGGATGTTTTTGGCTTCCTCAGTCAAAGGCTCGGCAGCAATAGTATTACCCTCCTAGGCATCCTTTTTTAAAATTATTTATTCTTTATTGACTGAAAAACAGAGTTTGTGTTACATCTTGATGTTGAATTAATTTGCCCCAATTAAATATCAAGTGTTTGCATGTGAAATTTGAGGGAAGTTTTATTCCTCCGGCGTAGTATATGAATGTTTGTTATTGTTTTGGAGGACGAGCTCAGGACTGGATGTGAACTGAGCACCAGCCAGCCAGAGAGCAGCCTCTCAGCTAGGTAAGGGAGCTGATGGATTACATGCCACTGGGAAAGAGTCCACCCTTGCTTCCTAATGCCAAAAGCGCCTGCCTGGACTGCTATGAAGGAATAATCGAAAATGCTGCTTTCAACAAGAAGCCTTGAAGTGATATTCAATGGCAAAAGCAAAAAAATAAATAAAATAAACTGTGGGCAGTATGAACAGTTAGAAAAGAAAAAAAAACTTCACTTCACCCTAATGAGTAGGATACAAATATACATGAAATCAGAATCGGAGAATCACAATCATCTTTAATGGCTATGGATGTAAAACACTCAAGGAATTTCCGGGAGAATTTTCTGTGTTGATGTTTTGGTTCTTGGAGTGTGCAAATTCTCAAGAGTTGGTAGGGAGGGTACCGATGATTTTTTTTCCCCGTAGGCCCAACCGTTCATTGCAATTGGATCTTGTCCTTTTTTTGTGGTGGTACCGAACTACACTGTGATGGTGGAAAACAAGACTGATTCAGTGACTGCTGTGTAGAACTGACTCAACAGCCCATATGGCAAGCCGTTCTTTCTCAGCAGCCTCAAGCAGTACATCCTTTACTGGGACTTTTTCAGGATGGAGTCTAATCTCGTTGCACACTTGAGTACAATGACAATAAAGGGATTTCTAATTCTAATTCTAATTCTAATATTGGCCAGAGACTATAATTCCCAGGAACTTGAAGGTTGACAAAGGGCAGCTGGACAATGTGATTTAGATCAACCCCATGTTGACTCTGTCATCCATCGACCTGTTTGCCCGGTTGGCAAAGTGCAGGGGGTCCAGTAGGGGTCCGGTGATGTTCTTTAGCTGGTCCAACATGAGGTGTTCGAAGGACGTCATGACCACAGATGTCAAGGCGACAGGCCTGTAGTCATTCGGTTCTCATGATGAAGTTTTCTTGGGAACTGGCATGATGGTAGACTGTTTGCAACGGGATGGGACCTCACGCAGCTCCAGCGATCTGTTGAAGATCTGAGTGAAGACCGAAACCAGCTCTTCACTCAGATCTTCCTGCCTTAAAGTCTGGTCAGCGCAGACTTTAAGGCAGGATGTCGACACCCCATTCGGCCTGCGGCCTTCTTGACTTTCTGCTACATGAAGAAACATCTCAAGTGCTGTTCGTGGCTTTTTAGCGTTGGGGGAGGAGTCCAGGGTGTGAATGTGGCTGTTGCTCGTGGCGGTGGTGGGAGGGTTTTCAAATCTTCAGTAGAACATGTTCAGATCGTCAGCCAGTCTCGTATTGTTCACTGGTTGGAGGGATGGTCAACTGTAGTTAGTTCTGTTTTCTGGCCATTCCACATGGAGGCAGAGTCGTTTGCAGAAAACTGTTTTCTCAGCCTTTCTGCATAGCTTCTCTTTGCGATGTAATGCAGAGGTCTGGGGCCAACTGTACATCCAAATTAGGGGGGCATCCAATAAGTATGTATCCCAAAATAGAGATTTTGAAATTTCAATGCTTCTAAAAAATAAATTATAGGCTTGACACACTGCCGTAGTGGCACTACATCTCAAATCAAGAATTTGGTTCAGCGCATCAAATGACCTTCACACATCCGTGGTTTGTACTGATAGTACATTGGTTTTTTGATGTGTGTCTACAAAATATGTATTCGAGTTGAATTTGTTCCAGCCAAAGACAAATAACACTATGCTGTATAATAAATAATGAAAGACAATAAACGACAATGTAAAGAAATGATAAGCATGATGTGAAAATACTGTACACACTGTAAGATGTGTTTCATGTGTACTTTTAAGGGGCGTGGCCATTGGTGAAGTCAATTGGGTTGGCTGGATATTAATTTCTCTAGCAGGAACAGTCTGAGGGCACTGTGAACAGGCACATTGTCATGGTGAAGCAGAAACGAGTTGTTAGGCAACTATTCTAGCCGCAGGATCACTTTGTAGACTTGCTGCTCAATCCTCTTGTCCACATTGAAGGGGAAAATTCATACTTTGTAGTTTGGGTTTGAAATATCTTTTATGAGACTAGTTCTGGAATTTTTTTGACATGCCTTTTATGGGTTGAAGATTGGTGTCAAAGGAATAAAGGATCCCAATTTGAAACAGTTAGGACACACTTGCCTGGGGAAGCATTCTCAAACCCATTATCTTGACAGGCACATAAGCGCACACAAACAGCACTTTGTTGCATGTGATGATGCACATGTCTTCCATGTTAGAAATTGCTCACTGGATCAATAACAATTCAAAACTTCCACTTTTCGTCCCGGATTGTCCCAGCCATTGCGTGGTCAAAATGGGAGATGATTTATTTGTATTTTTTTTTCTTCAAAAATGCTTTTTTTTTTGGGAATTCAATGGATGTTTTTTTTTTTTGCAGCAAAAAAAAGGACATTCAATGAGAGTTATATCTGGGGAAAAAAAGGAAGTCAAAAAAGTTAAACCCCCTCCTACTTATAACCTTCCATTTCCCACTCTATGATTGCACTCACTATAGGAGAAGTGCATCTGTTTTGAACCTTGGAATTAGATGGGACAAGCGGCTTTTCTGACTTAGTAGTAGTAGTAAAATCCAGAATCATGATGGGTTATGTATTTAAAGGTTTCATATAAACACACATAATGCCACATTTAGGTGACGTACAAAAAAATAATTTCAAAACTTTTACCACCATTACAACTCAAATGAATTCTTCTTTTAATCTTTTCAAGAGGACAAAAAAAAAAGGAAAAATATGCTAGCAAAAATTTGCACACCCTCTTGCAAATGGGATGTGGCTGTGTTCAGAATTCACATTCAAAGACTGGGCGGGAGTCAGCACACCACTAGCATTCACAACATAATTCCATTCCAAAAACATGCATGGAAGCTCTAAATTGTCCCTAGGTGTGATTGTGAGGGCGAGTGGTCGTTTGTCTTCGTGTGCCCTGCCTGATTGGCCTGCAACCAGTTCAGGGTGTATCCCGCTTGATGCCTAAAGACAGCTGCAATAGGCTCCAGCACTCCAGCGGATGGTTGTTTTTCGCAGGACAGGGACAATATAGTAAGAAAAAAAAAAATCAGATTCAGTGGTGTGTAAGACTTTTTATAGCTACTGTAGCTCCTTGGCATCATGCATGTATTTATTTATCTCAAAATAAACCTTCATAGCAATCTGCGCTACCATTCCCGTGGCTGCCAAAGTTTATTCATCCAGCTTGTAGCTGTTAAGTCAAGCTGAAAGTCTGGTATGAGACTTTTAATGTCATGCAGACAAAAGCTGACACTTACTGGTACTGAGAAAGACCGTGATAATTTAGTACTTGCTAGTCTCGGACTGAAATCAAGTGCATGTGTGCTCAGCCACGCTCAACAAGTCCATCTGTTTATTATCCGATAGCAGGCATCACGCTGTGCTTTGGGCAACATATTCTCTCCCTTACATCAATACATGAGGCGTCATGCTGTTAGTGTGTGCTTGAGGCATGCACTGACACTCAGAGATGGACGCAAGCCACCCTCTTTTTTCTCACCCCACTTTAACCAAACCCAAACAGAATTGGAGAAGCAAACAAACAGTAAACACACTTGATGGAAAATCTCTTCAGATGGTTGAGGGGTCACGGGTCGTCGGTTGTTGTGTTTGTGCACTGAGATTGGCCGTACGGCGAGAGATGCACAGAATCCAGCTCAGAAAAACACTCCATACCTTATGTCTTCATGCGCACTCAATGCTTAATGCATTCTCACCCAAACATACAGTTTGTACTTGCTTGAAGCTAAAAAGCTTCTCTGAGTCTGTACATTTTTACAAAGGATGGTTGACTGACTATAAGGAAAATACATGTTTTTGAGAGTCTCTCCCAGAATGCACTCAATTCCAGTTTTGATACCAGTGTTACTGAGCATAATATTAAATATTGTATAATAACATAAATACATTGCTCATACAAATTACAATACCGTTACAAAGACAGTACAACTAAGTGTATTGAGTTCTCATTTTCGTTGGCAGGATGAGTTATTATTTGTGACTTTGTGACTGGCTCTTGTTATTTATATTTTTCAATTATTAGCAGTGACTTGATGACGTTGCTTCTGTGTGACACACATTAAGAGGACTACAACTCCCAGACGACAACCCCAAAGGCTGGTGTACTAAATTATTATTTAGATTAGTGTTAAATAAAGACAAAAATCGAAGGACATTCTCGCTAGAATTATAGTTTGTTTTATAAAAATATATAGTTTCAGTTAATTTTCGTTTTTTAAAAGCATTTTCGTTTTTATTACATTTCCTTAACGCCGAGTTATGTTGTTAATTTTGTTAACTAAAATAACCTTGAACCTGACTTTATTGCAGTTTTCCAGTAATGCCACACTAAAAGAACTTATTATTAAATGCACTTCACTACTAAAAAGCACATTATATTACAACGGTCACATATTGCTACTTTGCCAAAATCTTGTAAATACAGCACAGTATTATTGCCATTGTAGAAACAGATTTCATGAGATTGAACGTTTTCATTAGCAATCGAACAAAGTTACAATTCGTGAGGTAAAATAAACCACATGGATGTGACGACTATTTCTACACTTAAATATCCCGATACAGTACTTGCGAACTACCAATCCTGCAGAACGTCTTTTGTTACAGCCGTCTTGGCATAAAACCTGGTGTGTCACCACATGGAATTCATCACCATCACTCATAAATAAGGTTGAGGCAGAAGGCTATACATTTCTTTATTTACTAGCAGTGAGCCAACCTGTACCCTGGAGGCCCAAGTCTATCCATGTTGCTTTGTTTTAATGTACTCCACTGAGAGCCACTCATTGTGCTCTGCCTCTCTGGATCGTCACTGTTGTTGATTTCCTTTGTAAACAAAAAAAAAAAGAAGAATGGCATTACCATGGTAACCAACCGGCCGTTTCTGACACTGCTGGATTGCAATCCATCCATCTACTTTCTATGCAGCTTGTCCTTCAGGGTTTCGGGGAAGCTAGAGGCGATCCCGAAAGACAAGAGGCAGAGTACGTCCTGGACTTGTACCAGCCAATTGCACTCCATTAGCACCATTCATCAGATTTAGGACGCCAAGAGTGAATCATGTCAATGTATTGTGTGCAGGGGTGGTAGAAATAATAAGAGTATTAAAACTGTAAACTAAAGCAATGTCGTCGCAAAAAAAAAAAAAATGTTGCGTCAAGCTTGGTCACAATTACGACGTCCTATATTCTTCTTCTTCTGTTCTATAAAATTACCCATCATGTCGAAATATGTTCACACAGCCGACATTGGCACAGGAAGGAGTCATAAGTGCCTTTCGTGCACGGCACTGCAGTGGGGGGAGGTTGCTCATCTCTGATTTTGAGCATGCATTTTAGACGGCCATAAATTTCATCGCTAGTTAGGAATGAGATCCCAGGGATAGAAGGTTCAAGATTACATTTGTATAGTCGAAATAAATCGCAAATGAATTTTGGAGTACTTTCTCCAACACTGTGAACAGAACCATTTAGGGTGTCACTTAGCAATTTTTAAAAATTCAGCTTTGGAGTCAGATTACTACCGGGGCTCGGTACCGATCCCTAACCATCACAGATGGTGGCTTTTGCACTGATGACAATACGAATGATGCTTTTCGTTTTTGCCCAGAGGACACAACGGCAATGATTTACAAATATGATTTGAAATGCGTACTCGTCAGACCACGCACATTATTCCATTTTGCATGAGTCTACTTTGTAACTCAGATGAACTCGGGCCCATCGAAGCCAATTGTGCTTCTGTGTTCTTGCAATATGCCTTTTGCTTTTCATGGTGGAGCCTTCAGTTGTATTTGTAGCAGTATTGACAAACTGTGGTAACTAACAATGTTTTTTTTTTCCAAAATATTTTCTTAGTCCATCTGGCAAGAGTCTTTAAACAATGATGCCAGTTTTTAATGCAATGCTGCGCCAGGGATCGAAGATCAGGAATCAATGTTCAAAGATTTCTCCAGATTGAATCTTTTGATCATCTTATGGATCATAGATGATGAAATCACTGCACTCCTTGCAGCTGTATGTTGAGAAATGTTGTACTTAAAGGCAATGTTCCCTCTAAGCTGCATGAATTAGCAACGGCACTGCTCTCACCCTCTCAGCGCACACGGTGATGCGGGCGTGCACCACACACACACACACACACATTGCTTTTTGACGCTCATTCCTTTATTTTCACCGCAGTTTAATTTAGAAACAGGACACCACACCTGTACTGGCCGAAGGCAGCTGGGATAGGCTCCAGCATGGCCGCGACCCTTATGAGGATTAGCGGCTCGGAAAATGAATGGATATCTGCATCAGTAGCGTCGCTGAAAGGCAAATCTGGATCAATATTTGTTGCCGCTGGCATTACCTGCTCTCATATGAAAAAGCAATCATGACGGAATGCAATGCGCAAGGATGTCTTAATAACAAGTGAGAAAACATAGATAAGCACTCGGGCTATGCACACAAGGGTGGTGACTTGACTTGAGTAGCAAATTGGTCATTAAAAACAAAATGCCGAATGAGTATTTCCAGATTTGAGTCACACCGCACAAACACACACACACACGTACAATACACATCTATGTGTGACATTTGTATGTGGCAGAAGTGCACGTGCCGTGTGACACCCACTACAGTCGAGAACAAAACACGGAAGCGTCCGTATGGGAATATTTAGCCGTCTCCTGAGCATTACATTAAACTAACAAGCAGTCAGTGAAGCCCATCTAGACATCTTATCTACGCCTTTGTCTTTGTGACTTCATTGCTTCCCTAACGCCATCATGACCGCAAAGGGGGTTTGCTGCTCGCAGGCCGGAGAGGACACAAACATGCACAAGTTATCTTAGTTTCTGTTAAACTGCTCGAAGGGGGGGGAGGGGGGTAAAAAAAACAAACAAACAAAAAAAAAAAACAATCTCACCTGATATATGGACAAGTACGGGATTTCCTCAATCATGCTGATAAATTCCTCTTCACCAGCAGACAACGCATACCGACGTAAAGTTTACTTTCTTTGGTTATTTTCCAAAACTTAACGCAATTAGAACTGAGTGACTTGGGGCATTTCCGCTATTGTGCACCATGGTGCGATGGAAAGAACCAGAGTCCTTGTCTATAATCATGGCATCGCGCGTTGCATTAAAATCCGGGAGGTCAGAGAGCACGGCCATTTGGACATTGCAGAAGCAGAAATAGACTCGCTGTTCTCTGCATGACACTTCTCTGCACTCCGTCTGCGTGCCCATGTATGACACAAAAAAGTGACAGGGGTGTTGCTCAAATATTTTTAAGTGGATGATTAGAATTTGTTCAATTAATTGATTTATACAATGATTCAGAGTGATTCATATTCATGAATAAAATCAAACACACCTGCGGAGCCCCGAATCTGTCTGCCTATGCCTCGATCAAATCACCCAAAACACCCGAAGTACCCTGAGAGAGGCAACGTGGCCCCTAAAATGTTTGACTAGACTCTAACATCTATAACGTTGGTTTACTACCCAGGTAGAACAGCCCTGCCCCTGACTGGAAAAACAATAAGGCAAAATACCCTTACTGGGTGATGGATGAAATTCCTTCCTGCTAATAGCAGTTACCCAGTTCTGACGTCCTTTCATATATTTTAAGACTGATGCAACACAACGATACACAGCATGGTCATAAGAGCTCTAGAGGAGGGCCAACGTTTTCTTAAAAAAAAACAGTTGAAGAGCTCTGCATGGGCTCGCATTAGATTGGTCATGATCAAAGTGGAATTGCGAAATGGTTCGGTTCAGGCTGATATTTTTAGACTTTCTATCGTAAAAGTTCCCAAAATATGCCGTACGGTCTTACTGTTAAACACCCTTCCATTAGGGTAGATTATGTAATGTGAGCCACACAGAATTGTTACCTCTGAGGGGAAAAAAATGCACCATTTTAAAAGAAGATGGCCGTAGAACATCTCGTAAGTTAATTATTTTGAAACTTGTTTTATGAGGGTCGGCACACAGGAATAATCCTGTCAATTTGGATTGCGTGGTTTTTGCATGCCGCTAACCGGTAAAAATGGGGCAAACAAATTGCGTCTAATTAGCAAAGCACACGCAGATGGTGAGAGGCTTCACTTACTGTGAAGCCAAACGGAAGAAATTGCCATCCTCTACGTAATTGAGTCTAATTAAGAAAAAAAATGTCTAATTCACTAACACCAGCGCTAATAGCCCCACACGGTTTGAATGAAGCAAATAAATGATGTAAAATTGGCGCTCATATAGTAGTAGCACAGCGAAGGCAACGTCATGCCAGCCAGAATCATCTTTCTCTTCCTAACTGCCATTGTTCTGCCACGGTGCTTTTGGCGCAAAGCCAGTATACTTTGCCATGTGTGGCTTATTGCAACCAGGGGGAAATCAGGGGCAAACGGCAAACTTTGTGGGCATGTTTGTGTGCTATATCATTAACGTGATATCCACTGTGAATTGGACGTTGAGTGCAATTAAAGGTGGCCTCAGTTAATTTTTTGTGGATTTGGCCATCAGGTTTTTCTTTATATAAATCTGTTATTCATTGGAAAGTTATGTCTAATCCCGACATTATTTTGAGAGACCATTGTCGTAATTGTAAATGCAATCTCCTCATGGATTCACAGCAAACCCAATTGCATGATGTTTTTGGGGGGGAAACATGTCGGCCCTGTAACTGATTATCCTTCAGTTCCCAGGGTTGAGTAGTTATTAAATGAATAAAAAAAAAAAAAGGTTAGATTGACGTGATTGGTAAAATGATTTCTTGCAACCCAGAGAAAAATCTCAGGGACATGAAGTCCTTGAATTTCTTCTGTAGTACACAAGTCATGCCGCCGTGACGTTTTCCGAAGGTTTCTTAGCTGATTTCAGTTTCAGGCAACTGTCTATTGTATCGATTGAAGCCATGACTCTTTGCCTCAAGGCACGAGCCCTGAGGAAAAACAACGCATAGTTGTATTTCATCCACTTGGTTGAGCTTATGACCAGAGGGAATAGACTTCTCACCCTTAAGCGCCCCATGTTACGGATGTACCATATCACCCCCTGCAGCAAACTTCTTCCAGGTGCATTCATCACACAGCCAATAGCTTTGAGCTCGTCTGGTATTTGTCCCATTAACTTTTTCACTCCATACTTACCACAAGCAATTCACTTTGACAGTACTGCCTGGAGTGCAGTGAGGGAAGTTTTTTTTTTTTTCTTCCTCCATTGGCTCGGTCTCTATCTCATTAGTGTCAATCGTCAATTCTGTTTCTACTCTCTTCCCACCTACCTGTCAAAGATTGCATCAGAATTGAACGTACAAAACATTGCAAGCAAATGGCAAAAGGCCAATAAAATAAAAGGTTAGCATGCTATCTATGAAGTTCAAGTCCGATTGGGCAAGTAACCGTTGTGCTAATGTGTCCATCCATGAATACTGATGCTGGCTTTGCGATTGAACCGAGACATATGATAAGGCACAAAACTCTATTATATAATATCATACTTGAAGGTTGCAAAGACGTTTGTCCGACTTTCGCCTACACTTTTTCTTGTCACCATTAAATATTGAAAATGTCTGTGACCATTAGTGCTGTATGTGAACTTCGGCCGTCTTTCCATCTTTTGCGACCTTTAACAAAACTCTGGCAAAAAATTGCTCTCAACATACACAAACACTCACAACTGTCGCTGCTCAGTGAAATACCGGAGACATGCAACACCCTCGCATTTGGAAAAAAAAAATTGGATGCAGCACTCCATCACCATGTTGCAGAATTACACTGGTCAACGGCAGGCACATAACCAAATGTTAATCGATGCATGATTGCAGCTCTGCTGACCATTTGGCTCAGACTTTAAATAAATCCACAGGACTGCAGTAACACATGATTTCATTGTGTTTTAGTTCCTTCTTCAGAATAGTTGTAAAGTGAATGCAGTGTTTTCAGATATGATGACATCCATGTGTCTATCGACATCTTTTAGAGACAAAAAACAATTGGCTTGTATTTGATATTAAAAAGTGGTATTGAGCAATCAGTAATCATTTTACATCTGTAGAAAAGAGAATAGCCTACCCGTGAGGAAAACATGTCACTCCGACTGCGCTAACTACTGGGTTTTATGAATGTGTGTGGCCAGTCGTGTGTGTGTGATTGAGCCGCAAAGTAAGGGGGGGGACAGAGAGACTGATGTCAGGCAGGGTCAGCTACTGGGTGGTAATACTAATGAAAGCTATCAACAATCAACATGACCTGACCTCTGCTTGGGGAGAGCAAATGTTTCGCAGGCTTCTGTGCCAACGCCATTAGGAACAAGGCCAAATGCACTTAGAGATTCGGACAAATTCTATTACATTGTTAGTGGTGACAACCAGAGGTGATGAACTGACGTTTCGGCTGGGAAAAGCAATAACTAATTCCACGAGACTAATGGGTTTATCCGTTTCATGTTGCAATTCATAATAGTGATACCAATACAAATTGTCAGGTGCGCCGGGGGAGAGGGGGGCGGGGGGGGGGCTGAACTAGAAAACGCCCTGAGTGTCCTGGAACACCCAATGAGGTCTATGAAATTACCCAAACATGGGAAACTAAGGCTTGAATGGATATGAAGATTCGTCAGTTTTTATGCCGAAGGCAAGTGCACCTGTCTAAGAACATAGAGCCCATTGACTTGAAAAATCATCCTGGATTCACAAAATACTGTGGGTTCAAACTCAGTTCACATCGTTCCGTTTGGAGTTTATATGTTTTCCTGGTGTTGCGTGGCCTTTCACTGGCCGACAGTCCAAAAACGTGTGTGCTAAATTGCTCAAAGGTGTGAATTCGGTATGTGTCCATTCACTGACTGGGAACCAGTCCATGGGCTCCCCCCCTTCTCTTACTCAAAGTCAGATGAGATAGACTACAGCTAACTGTGAACAGGACAAGCCGTAGAAAAAGTACTGTATGAGGGAATGACTCAAATAAGGAAAACATTTGTGCGTAAATTATATATATTCGTTCGTGCATTGGCGTCACGGTGATCGACTGGTTAGCACGATGGCCTCACAGTGCAGAGGTCGTGGGTTCGATTCCGGCTCCGGCCTCCCTGTGTGGAGTTTGCATGTTTTCCCCATGCCTGCATGGGTTTCATCTCTGTACTCTGGTTTCCTCCCACATTCCAAAATCATGCATGACAGGATGATTGGACACGCTAAATTGCCCCTAGGTATGAGTGTGAGCGTGGATGGTTGTTTGTCTTCTGTGTGCCCTGAGATTGGCTGGCAACCAGTTCAGGGTGTCCACCCGTCTACTGCCTGAAGATTCCTGGGATAGACTTCAGCACCCCCCGCCACCCGAGTGAGAAGAAGCGGTCCAGAAAATAAAAATACTGACGATACTGTATGTGATGACCTACATTGTATATATTCAGCAGATATACTGATATAAAAAGTAGTTTGCTATTCAAGTGTACGGTCATATTATGTCGAGCCTTTTATTTTCAAATAACCCCCAATTTGAGGTCCTCTGATAATCAAATGTATTTTTCTTTTGATAACTTACAAAACTTTTGCGAGAAAAGGCTTTTTGACTCGAAGCACAGGTGAGTGCTCTGCCACAGCAAACAGAAATGAGTCTTACCACCACTTGCTACCATCTCGTTTGTCTCTCAGCATCACAGTCTCCTTCCCTCTTCATTTATCCTCTGCTTCCCATCTATTTGTGTAAGTGGCCTTCTATAGAAGTGACAGGACGCCATATCTAGGCCTTCCCTCGAATAACCATCCACTTTATTCCCCGCATTTATTTTACTCAGTCTATGACAGTGTAACTCAGATTTCAATCTAATTTTATTATCTTTTTGGCTTGCATGCTTTGCCATCATTTTTTTGTGTGCTCTTCTGATTCATCATTTTCTGCCTGTTGTAAATGATATCATGAATATATAATGAACTCATGAATGGGAATAGGAAGCCCCCACTGCACTGATGTTATTCTCGCTAGGTAAATATGGAGTGGGTGAGGATGTGGCTGTAAAGCCGATGACAATTAGCGATGTGTCAGTTATTACGTTTGGGTCGTCACACTCAGTGTGACTATACCTAAACAAATCAAAGAAAAATCATCACTTTTGTTTTTTTTAAATGTGTAAAGATGTTACAAACAAATCAGGTAGTATTAATTAACTTGGAAGTGATATATCACAGACAGCAGTGTTTAGCTCAAACTTGATATTCAAATTTTACAAAGTTGATCAAATTTCCATTCATTTGTTTTGAGAACTACATTGTTTTAAATAGACAGAAAGCCGAATAGATTTTAGGTGACAAGCCTAGTTTGTTTTAAGACATGCACAAGAGTGAATAACAGAGTGAACTACTGTATGTTGAATTCCCTCCTGTCAGGTGCCACCACTATTCGCTTTTCCTCAGAGAACATCATGTTATGCGCAGTGCTGCATAAATGACACATCAGTCCACTTTTTTTGTGGCTTCTGTATATGGCAGGTTTTGAAGGACATCTTTATCACCAAATAAGAAAAGATAACAGATCCATGAAAGGAATACGTTTAACCTCAAGTGCAGTAGTGGAGCACAAGAATGGGGAAAGCCATGCTGTAAACTCAATTTAAATGAGAAAAAACAGCAAAATAAGCGAACGTGCTAAGCCTTACGCCGGTAAGATATGATATTTGGTGTAGTAGTGAGGGGAAAAATACGACTATTTATGACTGCAATGAGACTGGACTCGGCACCACCAAGCTTCCGATGCAACATTTTTGTTCGACCAACAAAACAATTGCTGAGGCCGAAGATGGCTTCCTGGGGTCTCATTTATCAAAACGCGTTTACGCACGGAAGCGTGCGTACGAACATTACAAATTCATCAATTTGGACTTGTGCATGAGGACGTGCATAAATCTACACGTAAGAGTCCAATCAAATGGAGAGAAGCCTGTCACTTTTCAAAATAAAATGTTTTTTTGCATCCAATAATAAATAAACCGTAAATACTGCAAGTTTTTTTTTCTTTCATCCGTGCGGCCTGTGCTGCGGCCTGGTTTAAAAGGTTTACTGGTTTACTGCTATCATATATATATATATATATATATATATATATATATATATATATATAGATAACTGCATTCGAATTGTCTGGATATTAGTCGTGGACTTGAATGCCACGCAATACAGCAAGTCTCACACTCATAAAAATGGGGAAAATATCGCTAGACAGCATTTTTGTAACGATCCGATTTTTTTGTTAGAGTTGCATTTACTTTTGTTTGATGTCTCGTTTTCGGGCTCCTTAAAATAAAATCAATTCCTTTTTTGTTTGAGAACATCCTATACTTCTGCCTCGATTCTCCTGCTTCACTACACTTCCTAACTGCTCCATTTACAGACCTGGTAAAGTGACAAAAAAATGTCTTGTAAATTTGATACAACACAGAGAAGAATATTTATAAGAAGACTAGAATATAAAAGTTATACATTTATAAAACAAGGCTAAAGAACTGGCTGGGCGTGTCTGCTGAAGCTGACCTTCACCTGTCAATTAAATATGTACATTTGCCAGAGCGCTTCCCTCCCCACTCAGAGATTGCGGGTTTGATCCCCTGCTTTTGACCATGTCCATGAGTGTGTCCTTGAGCAAGATACTGAACCCCGGATGCTTCTGATCCCGCGCTATCAATAGATGAATGTGAATCCGAAAGAATCGCAATAGAGTGCAAGTGAAAGCCAATTTAGCATTTTGTATAATCATTTTTTTTAATTAATTGATTTATAAAATGATTCAAAGTATCCAACCAGTCCAGCGTGTCCCCCGCCTACTGCCTGAAGCTAGCTGGGATAGGCTCCAGCACCCCCCTCCGAACCTGGTGAGGACGAGCGGTACAGATAATGGATGGATGGATGGATTCAAAGTATTCAATCAACGGTGTCATATTTCATTCATAAATATGACATTCCCCACACTTATCAGCATAGCTAAGCATCTGTCTGCGTGCACCTCGACCAAATTCACCAAGATCACATTAAATCACCTGCGACACAACTTAGATCTGCTTCCAGTTGGTCTCAAGTTTAGCCTACTTTCAACCACAACTTTGTCATGTTGGTGTGTTAAAAGAAAACGCCTTCGGTCTACCAGAATGCCCAGTATGGTGCAGAGCGGTCTGCCAAATTCAGTTTTTATTCGCCAGCGCACGTTCACTGTCTATGAAAATAGAGCCCACAGTCTGATTGTCCTCATGCAAAGTGCAGGATCAATAGACAGCTGTAAGGACGGATATCTTGGCAGCGGGCAGGATATTGGTATAGCATTGAGTCTGGAAGACATTGGCCCCTGAGAAAGGGATTGATGTGCTCTTTAAGGATCAATTATATGCAGGAGCATTTTTCCCATTATAATAATTATTGTGAAGCAAGTGGAACCACAGCAGTTTTTCAACGTGAAAATAAACTGCACTGTAAAGTAAGTGACATTCAAAATCAGAGTCAGTAGAAGTAAGAGTTGAAAAAAAATTGTTTTGGTTCATTTGGTTTTTGATCTTTCATTTTTTGGAGGGGGGGCTGAGAAGTGGAGTTGCTCTAGGCTTGGCCATTTTAAATGTTGTTTAAAAAAACAAGGAAAGCATAATCTGTCTCCTGAATGCTGTTATTAGAGTGTTGCAGGATAATTCAGGTAGAAATAGCACATGTAAACAGTGATGATCTTGAATGTGCTTTATTGTAGTGGGCAGTTTATCCAACAAGCAGAAGGGGGGGTCAGGGGATGGATTATTGATTGAAAGGGTTGTTTGGTTCACTGACGACAAATTTGACATCGAAGGCAGATGGAAAGCATCGGGCACTGGAGAACTTCAAGGTTAGAATGTGACTTACAAATTAGTCTTAGAACACTCGCGTTTCTTCATGATGCGGTAACCTCTTAGATCAGAGGAGCCCTCAAGGTTCAATCATTGATGAAAAGAGAAAAGCAACCTTGACTAATCCATACTAGATCATTAGCAGTGACTTATCAAGTGGGACAGGGGATTCAGGGAAATTATGGTTGAAGGGAAAAACCTCTTGGGGGGATGGTTGTTTTGGCACAGGCTTTTGTTTCCAAACCAAGTCTTAACGGATGGATTATAAAGATAGAAGTTTGAATAGTTTAATGTTGGAGCGTGTAAAAAGAAAAGATGGTGAACTTTGATACTAGTTCCACCATAAGGTTGAACTTTTAATTATAACTCTCTGATTCATGTGCAATACCCACAAAATAACTCAAAACTGTACCAAGAAAGTGTTTCACATGCTGTCCTGCTGTTCAAAGTGTACATGTGGTGGTCAAAAGAATATTTATTTTTTGGATGATAAACCGCTAAAACATTGAACCCAGCGGCTTTGGATGCGATACGTTTTACATATGGATTTCTCCCGACGAACCGTCTGGAGATTTACCACTCATGTCACATCTCACCAATGAAATTACCAAACGTGCCACAGTGGACCAATGAAAGTGTCCGAGTCCACCCTCGTACTGAATACTCATCAGTTATTTGCATCTGGAGCAAAATGATTTACAAATGCGGGAGAGGCCGGCTGAGAGAGAGAGAGAGCGAGAGATGGGGCACGTTGCTGTGTGAAGAAGCAATTGAGAGTTTAAATAAGCATCTGTTTAATTTGGGTAACGTGATCTAGTGCAATAAATACGCCTGTCTCTGCAGTGCAACTCTGCTCTAAGCTCAGCTGTGAGTTTGCTTCATGTGTCAACAGTCTGAGAAAGGTCGCTGTGCACTATAACTGCAGTTGCCTTCGGCATCGTTTGGGTGTGGTGGGAAGATTGAGCATCTACCGCAGTTAAAAATATAGATGACGCCCCATTAATAATCGGGACATCTGCAATCAGTCCGAAGCGGCTAATGTACGTACAAATACATTTTTAATGGATAAATGTAGCTGTTGCGTCTTTCAATCGGGTGCATTTTATAGTCTGGAAATTACGATATATTGTTTATCAAAGTAAAGATTTTGGTTAAACTGGTTGTACGCAAGCTAATAATAATTCACGGAAACTGTTTATCTGGACCACATGACAACTAATACGTACGGCCATACTTGCCTCCATGCAATAGAATTCACCGGAACGCTTACCCAACCGTAGTGTGGTCTATCAATTTCACAAACACACTAAACTAGACTAGATCAGGCACTAAAATGAAGGTGCCAGTCTATGAAAATAGGGCCCATAATGTCTAAATCCAGAATTTAAATTGTGTGCAATGCTTGGTACATTAGAGAGGGCATTTTAATGTAATTCATACACACCATCAATGTTGAAAGCATGCTTTTGTCAGTTTAGTTTTTCAATTTACAAATTGAATCTTTTATTTGCCCCAAAGACATCGGTTTTATATTTTTAAAAAGCAGATAAACACGCATAAGTGCAATATTTACCATAATTACGATTTGTGCTACTTGTTTAATGCACTTATTCATAATTAAAAACAAAATATTTAAAACCAGTGGACTTTAGTAAACCAAATACAATTTTTTTTTTCACATGGTTGCTTTTTCAGTTAACATCTTTTCAGTATCACGTCACGTAGTGATGTACTGTCAGGGTGTCTTTTTAATTTGCCTTTCTTGTTCTTCCAGACACAACTAGTTCAGTAGAAGCTAACATCTGGAAGTTGCAAAAATGGCGCCCTTGTTTTTAGTTTGGACGATATTTCTGTTTGAGTCACTAACGAGTCATGGGTCAGCCAGGCATTAAGCCTGGGGGGGGGGTTGGTTCCTACTTTGAGACTGTGACCATCTGAGTGTGAATGATTGTATGTATCTTGCGAATCTTTGACACAATCAACTTTTCTATGTCTGTTTCCTTAACTAGCTTTATTAATTGTTGATATGCTGCGGGCTGCTGAAATATGGATGGTGGGCCGCAAATGGCCCTCGGGCCGTTGTTTGGACACCACTGGTTTAATCACCCAATTTGCTGCTGTGGAAAATCATAAAAGAATTAATTGCTTCAAAATATATGGTTGCTACTGTGATTGTCATTGATCTTAATGACATAATTGTTCTGTGTGATTTCCTTGAGCACTGCCAAATGCTGTTCTCATTTCATACTTTTCCCAAAGCAATGAGATGACGAACCAGCGCCTCAGCATTCGTTTTGTGGAAGCTGTACAAATGTATTTCTCTTCCCCCTCCAGTCCTTACTGTTAGTGTTAACTTTTTTTGCCTGTTTATGTTTGTGTACACAGACAGTATTTAAAGTGTTTTTAAGTATTAAGAAAGGTGTTATGCAAACAAGATTTTTATTATACTTCTATCTTTAACTGGTCGTCATCATTAGTAGTACCAGCAGTAGTGCCTTGGTATCATTTTTAAAGGGACAGAGTAATGAACATCAGTATGTTTCTTCAAATGCCAGAACCACCAAAAATTCAAATCACCCAAATATCAAAAGAGAACATATCGCTGAATAGAAATTCGTGACATGGATAAAAGGAGCCAGAATTTGTAAGAATCAGTAAAGGACTATAGAATTTATGCCACTTTACAGTTTGTGAATCAGCCCAAGTCAAATTGCCCAGAAATCAAAATAAGCAAAGTGTGGTTTAGTAATCATCATGATTTTGAATAAATTATAGCTTCAGTATTTGCCATTTTATAATACAACGCGTATGAACTGAAATTGACGACATGAGTGACTCTTTTCATCAACAGCAGAAAAACATTTGAAAAGGTACCCGTATATTAAATGTTGCATAATTTTCTTCCGAACCACTGAAAAAGTGTTGTAATACTTTACTTGTTAGATAATATAAAGATTTAAAGGACTTTACCAAGCGTTCTTTTCCCTGGTTGCGGATGAACTTATTGGTGAGATGATGAGCCGAAAGCAGGTGGTCAAACGCATTATATTATTATATTTTTTTCCTTTTATTTTTATTTTTTAACATCCTGAGCGAATAGGGGTTACAGGTGTTAACGTTAGCGTGTACCGTACTTGTAAACATTCGTAAAAAAAATAAGCCACATCTAGTCAGGAATAATTAACTGAGACCAAGCTCTCCAAAAGGTCATCAACATTTATATTGGACCCGAGACAAGGTCAAATTAACTAATTGGGGATCTTCGAGCGAGGTCCTTGTGACAATATGATTAAAAGACACGTTTAGTGTTTCAGTCTGAAACTATACGGCACTTTCACCGTTTTGGCTAATGTTTTGCAGTCAATTCGTGAAACAATTCATGTTACAAATGCCTCAAAGAAATCAAACACGGCACCTTCTAGGATTTAAGAAAGAAGTGAATACTGTTCACTATTTCAATCAGTACTGCTGGCAGCCACAATAACCATGTATCCTTGATCCGCTTTCCTATAGTCTTTTTTTTAATTAAATTTTATTTTTTTAACCAGACTACATCAATTAGTTAGCGTCACACTTTGCTCTTCCTGAGCTCACCTTGATCTCAATGACCTCAGGATTTTATTTTTTTTTGGTAGCTTCAGCGTCACCCCAATTGATCTTTAAACCCAATTAAAGAACTGGATCTGAAACAAACTGATAGTTTGTATGATTCAAACTCAAGTCGAACATCTTTCATGTGATGAGTTAGGTAGTGAAGAAAAGAACACAAGCGATCCCACAGATCACAGCCATGAAGTATTCATCCCCTTTTTTTGCATCCCTTTTAAATTGCCAGTTCCAGGAAAAATGTGTGGATACAGCAGCTTGCCCATCTCAATTATTCAAAACACACCAACTATAGTGTGGTTAACCGAGGGCTTGAACATGATTCTGCAAACTCTTTGTACTCTGTGTTGCCGAGCCTCCAATCATGATCAGCCTCGATTCTTTTTGGATGCTGCTGTGCAAATAGGCATGCGTGTCTTAAACAAAGACAACTTGGTGAAGGAAAAAAAAAATCATCACTAGATACAATACAAAGTTTAAGGAAAAATTCAACCTATGATTTTAAGGTTGGAAAATCAACTTTACACTGTATAATGCTTCATTAAAGGGACACTTGCATGATCTTAACATTGGCACTTCTAGAATAGATTTACAAGTAAAATTGACATCAGTACTACCCCCCCCGCCCCAAAAAAAAAGACTTTGTTGTGATTTAAGGGCTTTTTTGTGATGAGATTTACAACATAGTGGCACGACCCGTTTTGGAGCTTGGCTTGTTATTTTTTTCTGGTCTCAGCAGTCTACGTCACAGCGGGGAGTCAAGCAAAGTAATATTGCTCACTTTGTCAGTTCTGGTGTCTAAAACTGATGGCCGATTACCACCAAAATGCAATTGCACATTACTACTCCTGTCCATTTCAGCCCGTGAAAGTATAAGAGTGTTTTGCAAAATACTTTGGATTTATTGACATCAAACGTGAGCTCATGTGATCACCTCAACAAGATCAAAAATACCGTGCCGTGAAGCGGACAAGAGCATGAATGCACACATAAACCCCGATTGGCCATATTTTGGACATTTAGCTACGCTAATCTTTTGTGTGTCAGGAGGCAGCCAGGCATGGATGTTTACACCGCCAACACCCTACGGTTAACAACAGTACGTTCTTTAGCGGTGTTGAAATTAACAGCACCGCCTTGGGCAGTAATTAGCTTTGGGTCGCTAAAAAGGCGACCCTAGCACAACAAAATCAGCTTCTTACCAGCGACTTGGTGCTACGGTGCCTGGCTGTTGCCACTCATGCTTCTAGTAACGTTTGTGTCCACCACCGCTTGCAGCCAATTCATAAAGCTGTCAGCGTGGTGCGAGGCGGCGTCAATTTTGGATCAACTCTGGAGGTGGTCTTCTTGAATGGTGCGCATGGCTAACGCTTATGACTGAAATTGTAATATAAAACGACCTACTTAAACGCCGGAAAAATCTGAATAGAAAATCAGTCAGAACTCAGAACTGAGAACTGAGTCTTTATATTCCAAACTAGATGGTGTGTTGTAGGTTGAAAAAAAAAAAGGCCAATACTCATCCGAATAAATGAGCATATCGACTAATTCTTACGAAAAATGGGCCATCTGGGCTGCCTAATTCCATTAACTTGATTTGAATTTACTAAAATGATATGCATATACAATACTAACTAACATACATGTGAAGTGAAACCTCTTAAGTTAAATGCTGTTGAAGTCATATTGGGAGGTAATGAACATTTTCAGACAAGAATATGCCTCTCAGTCACACAAAGCTTCAAAGTTTGAATTGCCGCCATGCAAAGCAACAAAAATCAAAAGATTAAATCTGGGTAGATTTTTTTTCCCCCGCTTTGGTTTTTCAGTCTCATGAGGGGTATATTAAGAAATAATACATTTCGTAAATTACCTGAAGTAAGTGGACCTTGCCCAGCATGAAATTTTTTGTTCATTCATTTTGTCTTTGCAATTCTATTTCACCCATCTGGTTTCAGACTTGCTACTTATGATGCTGGCAAAAATGCAGAAATAAATAGACTTCTCTGTCTCCCCATTTCACGATCACCTCAGGAGATAAAATGGCAGACACAGTTTCTCATCTTCCTCCAAGGTATGAAAATGAAGGATGCTTGAGAAGGTGGAAAATGGGAGTTTTGGTTTTTCAGACTACTGATTCAGTAAACTATGTTCTGATCTTTCACAGGGAACATTTCATGAAAAGATATCATCTAAATAGCTTTTTGCAAACGTTGTTTAATGCTTTGTGAGTGTGTGTGTGTGTTGGACCAAGGAGAGATGCTTCACAAGTACTCTGGCCCTGAAAAAAATGAATGGCCAAGTCGAGTGCCAACGGGGCGTATGTTGATGAAAAGTGAAACTCCCTTGTAACGGAGAGGAGGTGCGATACCTTGGCTCTTACCTTCCTCCCACCCTTGGGGACTTCCTGCCCTCCTTTCGGTCTTTTGGTCATGCTCTTTCAGTATGTCCCCTGTAGCCACGATGCTCCATGTAAACTCAGGTACACCATCTAGATTCTGGTCACATGTTTTGCTTCTGTCACACAGGGGATCTAGTAGAGACAAACATTCAGAATTATCCCCCGTAGGGAAGAGTCATACAATAATACAAAATAGAATGGCAGTAGTAACGTAAGCAATACTAATTATGAATGGATAAACAATTTGCCTAAAGAGCAGTGAACAGGTGATGCTTGATTTTAATCAATTAGGCCAGAAATCATTTAATGAGCGTAAACCTAACATATTTACGGAAACATAATGCCTTCACACTTCCAGAGTTTCTTAAGAATGCATTGAAATGTGTTTGTAGATATGTTAAAGCAAGCAAATGTAATAGTCCAGACAGTGTCGATGTACAATGTGCGGTAGCTGATCACACTAATAAGTTTAACATAATTAGCACATGTCTAGAAGGTAAGTTCATTTAACAGTAAACAATAAATGACAGTTTTAGAGTGCTCCTCCTAGGTAAGAAGGACAGAACAATCAGTCTTACTAAAAGGAGTGAAAGGAAGTCCATGGGTTTATTCTTTCGTTTTTATTCTGCTTTTTACTATTCTAACATTGTGAAGAGAAATGTCCAAAACATTGAAATCAACAGAGCATCAACATTAGAACAGAGTAGGTTTTCAAACCAAGTCATTTGCATAAACTGTGTCCCTGTGCTGTCATTGACAAGTCTTCCTGAAACAACCACAGAGCCAGCTGCTGGTTTCCGTGTAACAGAGGTCACAAAAAAAAAATTTGAAGAAAAAGCAACCACATTGACATTTCAAATAATAACGTTCTTAGTAATGACTATGAGCACATCTTGTGCTGTGACCCCTCCTGTGGCTGGACTTACTCACATGCTGAGAAACCTTTCAAGGTCAGCATTTGCGTTCTTTCGAGTGCCAATCACGAGTTATGGTACATCCACATGCACATGGTACTTCCACGATTAAATGTCCCGGAATGACTAAGCAGTCCTAACCAGTGCATGCAACTGAAAGCAAGTCTGGAATATCATCAATAGAATCATTCTGTGGTGGTTTGGAAACTGTGATAGAAAGTATTGAGGACTGGTTTATCTTCATTTTGAAATTTTTTTTTTGGTGTGCCCCTCTTGTTTTTGTTGTTTTTTACTTTCTGGACCTGGTTTGACACCGGGGTGGACTATACTTAGCATGCATGAGAAAATATAACTTCATTAAAATTATCTTACCCACAGATCTAACGTTTCCTATGATTACATGGACACATTTATTTAGATTAAAGACCTAATCGGAATAAAAATGCCCCACCCAATTGCGGAATATTCTGACCCGACCTGATCAAGACCATTCCAATCGAGATTTCATTCCAAATGAGAGGAGTTTATTTCAATTGATAGAGCGATCAGCACTTATTACGAAATTTCGGAACAAACTGTCTTCATGCCTGTGACGACAGTATACACGTTTATGTTATTACCGGAAGATAGTAGAAGCAAAACGAGCGAAAGACACAGTCGCTACGGTTTCTTGTTTGATTACCAGTATTTTTACAACCAACAGGCACACTTAAAAGTCTTAACTTTTCTGTTTGAGCTTTCACAAGATTCGGCATCATTTCTGTGGAGCCGCAAGGTAACGAGACTGAATGACACTGACGGAAGGGAACCTGTTGTGTTAAATACTTCCAAATAGTGCAACTGAACTCAGCTTTGCTCACATTGCCTTTTTAAAAACATCGCTAGCATGCATGCTAGCCTACGTTTTAGTGTGCATGCATGCTACCTTATGTTTTAAGATTGCCTATGTTTTACCATGCCTGCGCCCAATAATACGGGGAGCTTTATGTATGTGTTCAACACAGAAACAGCGCCCATAACTGAGACAGCGGCTTATAAACGGTGCACCTTATGGTCACGGTACTCTTTCCAGCATAATAGGTCAATCTGCACGTCAAAATAATTTGTTAGGATCGAAAGTGTGACGCATGAACACGTAAGTATTAATCGTAACAATATTTTTCTGTCTTTAAAAAAAAAATGTGCATCCAATCATAATTTTAATCTCTTAATTGGAGTCAAGAAATTTTGTAAACATAGCCATTGAGTATTAATTGTTTGAGATTATCTGGATTTGACTGGATGCTTCATTCGTGTAAGGGATGTTGATTAGTCTAATCAGAGACTTCTGATTGTCTCTCTCTTATCTAATCGATGTGGTTTGACAGTAGTTATTGTTTTCTCTCTCTCTCTCATGCTGGCGGTCCTGCTGTGTCTGAATCCTTGTGAGGTGGGGCAGGAGTTCTTCGCTCCTTTTAACTAGTCCAGGGCAATTCTGACGTCTCAGGGTAGTGCTCAGTATAGAGGAGGTTATCAGTCAGTTGCCTCAACCTCACTTTTTCATTTAAACCGGTACTCTCTTTGTCAGAGAAGACCTCAAAGGAATGGGGTCCTGTGAGCTCACAGTTTTGGGACGGCCACGTTTTCAAAAGAAATAACTAGCTGAATATGTTTGTTCTTCTGTCGATATTTGGGAGAGGTCCAACTAATGAGTGTCAACAGGGCTCTCAAATAGTTTATTAAAGTCTTTTTTCAAGACCGTTCATTTTTTTTACATTCACCACACCTGAATGCACAATCAGCTGTTTCACCCTTGGTGTTTTCAGTCCCATAGGAAGTAGTTTTGTGAAGACAGAGACTATGGCACTTAGAATAGTAATATATCTTTTTTATTGATATGTTTATGAGAGAGAGATAGAGAAAGAGAAAGCGAGAAAGAGAGAGAGACCTTCAAGGACCAGCATATCTACTTTGAACACTTCGGATTTTGGCAGACTTAGTCTATCTGTTGCTTTCTTCTGACTTCATGGTTACAGTTGTGCACAGTGATTTAACAGTTTTCTCTCAGTTTGTTATAGTGACTAAAAGCAGTTACTTTTGGCTCTAATAGTGGTAAATATCTGTTTTTCGTC
The DNA here is from genome assembly GCF_059441095.1 of Idiotropiscis lumnitzeri. Taxonomy (NCBI): domain Eukaryota; kingdom Metazoa; phylum Chordata; class Actinopteri; order Syngnathiformes; family Syngnathidae; genus Idiotropiscis; species Idiotropiscis lumnitzeri. The sequence continues at coordinate 17,478,375 of NC_142391.1, read as the reverse complement.
ATTGCAGGTGGTGTAATACTGCATATACTCCATTTTGACTTATTAGCATCAACTTCATTTCAGGTGCCTTTACATACGAGTGAAAAAAAATCATCATCATCATAATTTATGTTTAAGTTGTAAAATAATTTAAAAAATATATTTTTTATTCATTTCCTTTAGAAGTAACTTTAAATAAGGACGTTTCATGATTCATTACCTTTTTTGGTTTTGTAAGGCAAAAATCTTTTGTTATGAATGCACGATTATGATTATTTTTTTTTATTTTTTTTTTTTGGGGGTCGGGGGGTGACAGCTTTCACAGGGAGACATTGTTTTGATTATTTTCAGGTGTCCCCATTTTTAATACGGGGCTCCTCTTATGCCACTGCGCTGGGGCTCTGTGCCAGTGTCCAGTGGCTGTGGTCTGCTGTTTGCTTCTGTTGAAGTGCTTTGTACACGAAATGTGCTATCGAAATAAACTTGTCTTGCCTTGCGCAGACAGCTCCTTGAAATGGAGTTTCCCCACTTGGATTCCTTGTCACCAGCTATAAGTGTTTTAGCTAATTAAAGCACTCAGAGTTGCATTTTTCTGTATGGAAAAGTATTTTTTAAATAAATAATGATTTGTTGATTGATTGAGAAGATTGTAGTTTTATTATGGCTGGTAAGTTTTAGAGCATACTTTCTCATGAGGAAATGAGCTTTCATTAACTTGATACACGTAAGACAGACGTCTTTCTCTTAACAAAAAAGGAAAATCAGCAGGTGGGGTAGAGAAAGCTGGAACAAGCGGAGGAAACAGCTGACCAGTAGCAAGAAGAAAGAAGCAAGCTGCACTGTGAGGTGAGGGAGTTAAAATTGTGGTCCAGTCATGATACTTATTTATTTTGTTAAAGCACTGCAGTGCACGAAATAAATCCAAACACAAAATCTGCATTGATAGTAATCATCGATATCTGTCACTGCAGTGTTTCACACAGCACACACAGAATATAATACAATACTTTATTTATATACTTTGACACAAAAATTGGCCCTATTTTGGTAAACTCGTGCCCATAAACTTGATGTAAAAATGGGCGTCATTTCCGAGCCGGGAAAATGGTTTAGTTTGTCAGAGTTCGTGAATTTGGTAGATGAGCTACACCTCACTTGGTTTTCATGCCGTACCCCCACAGTGCATTTCATAATTTGGTGAAAAAAAGGAGACTAGCGTCACACAGACGCATGGTTGGCGGAGCACGGTGGACTCCAATTGCTCGTCTCACATGCATGGCCAACTACCTGTGCGCACTGCGCTCTAATCATCCTGTTTATGATGCAAATCAGGGATGCCACTAATGGCCCAGCAAAGACGACTTCCATCCCACAAAGGTGCAAATGTCAGATAACGCTTAATATTACTGGTACAAAATTTGGCAAAATGCCAAAAGGAAGAAAACCCATTCATGCCACATCCATGTTGTGCATTGTGCTAGTCTTGCATTCCGAATAAAAATAGGGCTAAATGTTGTCCAAAATTGTATTTTGCTGTCGGAAAGTTGAAAAAAATTAATTGCAATATGAAAGATGCTTGTGTACAGTATTTTATTTTTTGTGACTAACCGGGAAGGAGATAAATTGGAATGGAGCTTTATTTAAGTAATACAGTACAATTGATTCGTTCTGTAGCCTACAATCAATTTATTTTACATCATGAAATTCAATCAGCATGCTATGTGTTGTTTATGTAATGCTACAAGCGAAATTTTTTTTTTTTTTTTTTTCAAACCATGATCATTGTTACACATTTCCAAAAGTTTGCAATCATAAATAATCATGAGGCTTGAAAGACTGTAGATGTAGAACTGGTCAATTTGAAGACAACATTTGCATTAACATACTATCAGGATTCTTGCTCGGTTAAGCTTTTCAATGCCGCATTATTGGGTGGTGTATATTTTAACCCTTAACTCAAATGCAATTAAAGACAGTTAACGCCCACAATGACAACACTCTGAATATGTTGACTTGCTTCAAAGTCCATTAATTAATTGTAAAGCATTAGGGAAAAACATTTGTTAAGAGTAACAAATGTGGCGAATTAACAAGGGTGTTGATATGTTAATGAGCGCTTCATGACACTGACCCAGAACACATTCATCAATTGGAGGAGGAATTGAGCGGTGTCCTATAAGGCACTGACAAGGTCACAGAGATGCTTATCGACTGTGACCGTTTTCATTTTGTCCCAAAATGTATTCGTCAATTCCAAGTAAGGCATGATCCATGTGGTGCGTGATATGTTAGGGGGAAAATAGAAGGTGCAGTTTTAGTAATGACAAAATGGCATTAAATAATGTTCCGTCTTGGTTCCACAGGATGAATTATCCTGGCAATTGTTCATGATGATGAATACCTTTTGAGCATTAAAACAATGGAATTGGGTCTTGTGAACCTATTTAAGTATATTAATACTTTTGAAATGATGACCCAATATTAACAATATAACACACACTCACACACATGCATCCCCCCCCACACACACACTGGTGAATCTAAAAGTATGTTGAATCTCTTGAACCCATATGCAAGATTTTTTATTTATTACACAATACTTTACATTATATGATGAATAAAAAGAGGCTAAAACTGGTGTTGCCATTATATACAATATTCCTATCTCACTTTTGAAGTGGCAATATTATATTAGGATGAATCAGGTAAATTTTATTTATTGCAATGTTCCCAAAGTTAATAAAACGAGAGTGTGGGTACTGGTCTGATAAGTGAGCAGAGAGCAAAGATAGGGTGGAGTCTTGCAAGAGTTTTAGAAATAAACAAGAACCAGTGAGTTTGTCTGATTCTTTCTGCTAACATTATTCTTGACTTTTTTTTTTTTTTTTGCAAAGGTGTCTTGGACTTGTTTGTTGCTAGACGCAGTCATGCAAGTTTGAGGTGTGTCTCGAAAATAAAAAGCTTTTAATGTCGTTGCATGGTAAGAATGGCTGTGGAGGTATAAAGTGGAGGGCAGGCAAGACAGAGATGTTTATCTGTTGTGATGGAGAGCTGATGCGAGTCGTCACGGCCAATTGGGTGCAACGGGTCTTTGGCGGACAGAGGTGGCACGGCCTGTCCATCGTGCTGAGCAAGGTTAACACAATGTCCAACTCACCTGACATGGACATCCAGTTGTTGGGAAAGCTCAGCTCATCCTCGGCTACCCAGGAAAAGCTCCAGTACCCTTTAGGAATGCCAATCCTACCAGCCAATGACTCACCTGTAAAACAGGAAATATTTAATTCAATGTTTTGATTTTTGGGCATATCCATCGGGTCAAATGTATTCATGAAACAGCAAATGCTTTAAAATGTTGTTTTAAGTATGTATCAAATAAAGCTTTATTTTATTGTGATTTATTTTTCTTTTTTTTTTTTTTTAAATTGGACTTCCTTCAATGATATCCAACTATCACATTTCATCTCATAAATACTATGCTAAGAAGATGCATCTTAACTCAGAGACAATGCCCAGTATCACTAAAAAACTAAGAGAGGCCTATTATTGTCAATCGATGGATGCAACTTGGTGTGTACCTTCTGCCTAAAGTTCCTTGTTGTACGAGCATCATTTGCTCACCCGTTCTTTCACCCAAGTCCTTGGTTAATTAGAACACAGTCACAGTCCAATAAACCACAGCCAAACAAGCAGATGCATTAATCAATCAGTTTAAATGAGCCTTAAAGAGGGGATTGATTGTAAACATTCCCTTCCGTGGCCCTGAAAAGAGCACAAAGAGTTTGGGCCAAGTTCGATGTCTCCTGGGTCTGACATCTGGAGCAATAATAGATCACATGACAATTATTTTTGCCCAAGGCTATCCCTTGGTGGTGTCTGAATTCAATTTGACGATCAAGAAATAGAGCCACACGGGAATACTCCAAACTTCTGGGATAACAGTTTTACAAATGTTTCCATTGCCTCCCTGTCAAACTATCAGCATTGTTGCAATTTAATGAACTGAACAGAAAACACCCAAATTCTTCACTCACGCATATGATTTAAATTCCTTGGTCACATGGGAAACTTACAAATCAATCGATTATTTATATACATTATTCCCTACAGTTCATGCTTAGCAGTCCTACCATAGGGCAGCTTTTTATATTTTTTTTAAGTAATTTTTCTTATCCTCATTGTACTTTATGTTTTTATGGTACCTTTAACAGCGCATTGTTCCAGAAGTCAAGTATATCCATATCATGCTGTTAAAACATGTGGAAATAGGTGGCAAGTCACAGGAGGCAAAAGAAAACAAAACACCTGAAGGTACAATGCATGGATGTAATGCAGTGCTTTCAGCAGGCTATGTTTCACTCGTGCAGCGATCCAAAAATAACGCCAATTACCCATGAAAATTAAGTAGGTGGAGCTAGTGGGACCGTCAGAGCAATCAGATTTATTTCGTATTTTTTTCCCCTTACCACAGGAGACTGTTGCATCGTTAGCTACAGTAGGCATTTTTTTTGGCCATTAGTTAAAGATTTACCTTAAGATACATAAATTAGTGCCTAAATAAATGGATTACTTCTCCGCTCGAGTGACACAATGTTAAACGGTCAGCAAAGTCTCCAAATCAGGCAGCTGAGATTTGGATTGGCTGCCTACTCCTCACTTCCAAGACCACATTCATTTCCATTAGATGTCTTCACCAAGCATGAACTCAAACAGAATTCCAGTCAGGTTGTTCCCAGACCTGTGTGGTTATTGTCACCTGTTCACACTTTTCCTGAACCATCTCTACTCGTCACCAATATTTTTGAAACTGAGAGATACCTTTTGGATGCTGATTAATGCAAAGAGTCACTAGTTTGATACACGCTTCAGAAATGTATTATTATCAATTATTATTATTATTATTAGTAGTAGTAGTAGTATTTTAAACACAATTTTATTATAAACAATTAATTATTAACATTTACATAAAGACACTGGTTATGTTAATGATTTATCAATGCACCACTTTCTTTCAATAAAGGTCTGCTGGCATTTACATTTTCAAATTATAACTTGTACAATATTTCCGAGAAAATCACAATATCCCATCACGGTTGAAATATTATTAGATCAGCGCCGTGGGCTACTCGTGTGGTTCTTTGGGATGTGGTGCAAGCGGGCACCACTTAGGTGACCCCTGAGCTAGAGCAACCATGTTTCCAATCAAATATTGGAAAACGATGTTATAATGTCAACATGTTTACAATAATAATTTGCACTTTTGTAAGGGTATAACGATACGAATCGTACCACTCAAAGTGTGATGAGGGTTAAATACGAGTGATAGATACATTTTAAATCTGCTGTTGTCATAAAATGCCGTAGTATATTAATATTGTCGGCATGAACCCTGTCTTGTAAACAAGTGGGGATTTGTGTTCAGACGGAGGACGCAGCTCATAAAGTCATGAGTACTGCCCATAAAACCTTACTTAAGGCAACCAATTACTACACAATCTGCACACGGAATTTTGGAGGACAGCACAGATTCCATCCTGCAGGGAGTGTCTATCATAACAAGGGACAGGCGAAGGAGCCGAGTCTCAGAAGCGCACATACATACATTATAAATATTTCAATCAGTGGAAGACGGGTCGACAGAAGCTGTTCTGACTTGAAAGAAACATTCCACTGAAGACTGCTATTGGGTTTTGACGTTACACTGGCACTGCTGTCAGCTTTCACAGCGTATGATCAAATAACAGCCAGGCTTAACTGTTCACCTTGAAATGGCACCACGCATATGCCTTCAGGGCAACGTTTAAGACACGGTTTGTTAATTTGCCATTAGTGAAAATATCGGTGAGGTCTCTCAAGGCAAACACATAATGAATTAGATAAAAAATGAATGGTAAGATTTAGTCTGAAAAAACATTTTCCACAGGACAGGACAAGACAGAGTTGCAAAATGATGAAGACATCAACTGGGCTTCAGTAGTGCTCATTAAAGAAAATGATTTCATTGTCAGTACAAGCATAAAATGAGATCCCTAAAGAAAGCAGCCTGTCAGGAATTCGCCAAGGACACATAATGTGGCTAATCCAAAGATGGTAAATTCGCTGAAAAAAAGTTTTATGTCTAATTTGCAACGCTGTATAAAAAAAAAAAAGTTTGTGACCACGGGGTGTCTGATTTAACGGTGGAAGTACTAATTTAATGAATTATACAAGATTTTCTTCCATGTCCCGGTGGCGGCTTTTTGGCTCATTTCCTAATGAAAGTGTGAACGAAAGTCGTCTGTATTTCACTTTAGGGCATTGAACCTCAGGGTGGAAGATGAGACAGGGATTCTACTAAGGTCAAACTGAATGAAGACAAACTCATCTTGGCATCTGGAGATTTTCAGGGAAATACATGCTGTAATGCTGTCATCAATTGGACCATGCAACATTCATTTTAATTTTAATGATGAGCAAAGGCAATGAGAGTTGGGCTGTTTTGGTCCTGATTTTGCTCATTCCCAACCCGACCAAGGATGTCCTTGGTCTTAGACACTTATGATTTATAAGATTATTCTCTAATATTATCTTTTGGTAGTGGGTTCAAATCCGGTCTTCCTGTATAGAGTTTGCAACTGTTCTCCGGGTCCTCTGATTTCCTCCCACATGCCAAAACCATGCATCGTAGGTTAATTGAAAACTTTAAACCATGGGTATCACAGTCCAGTCCTCAAGAGCACCTATCCAGCCTGTTTTGGATGTCTCCCTCCTCCAACACACCTGATTCAAATCATTAAGCTTTGCAGCAGCTTGATCACGATCCTCATCATTAGAATCGGTTGTGTTGGAGGAGGGAGACATCTAAAACTGGCTGGATAGGGGCTCTCAACGACCGAACTCTAAATTGTCTAAATGTTTTTTCCCTCCCAAAACACCCTAAATATTTTATTTTTCAGGCACGCAGTTCTTGTTGCTCCTTTTTCACACCAGCATCCGATGATTCTTATTCTGTGTAATTCTACCCCACTACAGCACGACAGCCTCAAATTGTATTTCATCTCTGCTGCATACCAGCAGCTCATCCTAGTTACAGCATTGGCGTTCAGAGCCATGACAGTCACCTTCTGTTCCTGACCCGAGTGGATGGCCCAAGGCGCACAAGTCATTTCTCCAAGATGAGATTTCTGAATTGCTGTTCTAAATGAGGTGCTATTACGGGCTGTGTTTTTGTGTTTGCTCATTGTTCCATGTTTTGGTACAGATCAGGTGTCACCAACCTGATGAGCCATTTCTCTATCATGGGGTCTTTGAGGGCTGGCAGGCACCACATTGGTGACCCATACTATAGATCTTGTTTTGACTTTGATCCACATCTTGAGTTACTCATCAATCATGCCTATTGTCAGCTTCTGCGTCAGTAGCCTCAATATTAAACCGTAGTAAGAGGTGAACTGACTGCTGCATTTGACTCATTGAAATAGTGACGCGTTTATCGGTCAGACGACGTCATCAGTGGCACTTAAGCACAGATGACGCAATGTGGTCTGCGTTTTGGCTTGCATACTAAAGCTTGTTGTGCCAAACGTTTTCTATTCAATTCTCCATCGTAACTGCGACAAACCTTTACGTTTACATTTTTCCCGCCTCCTGTGTCCACGCCACTTTGGTGTGTCATATAACTATGCATAAGATTTAATTAAAAACCGGGCAAAGTTTTAAATTAGCATTTAAAGATGGCCACACTAACAGCGGCTCTCAGATCTTCGGGGAGGGTGTTCCACAAATGTGGTGCATTTTAATGAAAGAATGACTCAGCATTTGTTCTCAGTTTAGGAATGGAAAAAAGACCTGAGAGTCAAAAAATTAAGAGAACATAAAGTGCTCAGAGAATTTTAAAAGCAACCCCGAAGCACACAGATAAAGAGCAAAGAGATGTTAAAATCTGTGTAAATTAAGCAACTTTCTGGCCATTCACAGCTCACATGTAGCTGACTTCTGGAGTAGCTGAAATGATGGAATACCTGTAATCTATTTAAGATAAGAAAGAAGACCATAGCTCTTGTCAATTCTAATTGGACGAAGTGGACCTAAAATTGAACCTTGAGGGACACCGAAATTCAGTTTGTAGCTTGCAGATCAGCAAACTAGCAAACAACAAAAAAGTCTAGTGAACAACTACATTGTGTTTACCTTGGCTTATTAAAAATATTGAAACAATTTTCATAATTCATACATCATGTAGTAAAAACTAAACTTTACATTATATTGAAATTGAACAAGGAACAGACAAATAAAACATTAATTTCTCATCGAAATATATAAGAGTCACTTTGACGTTGGCATAAAGCACACAAGGTGCAGCAAAAAGATAAAATGATCATATTTCATGGTAATGATGTTTTATAGATAAATAGATAAGATAGATAGATAGATAGATCAGATTCTCACCATGAAAAAAAAATATTTTGTATTTATATTTATCTTATTTTGTTATGCCATATCATGTGGAAATGTGTGTTGGTAGGACAATAAAATAAACAAATCCGAATCCTTAAAATAATAATATAGGGTCATAGCTAGAGAGAATACAAACATGGAAACGTCATGGAATACATTGGTATTTCTTGGCAGAGGACAAATGGTAGAAGAATTAAGGAAGCGTGAAATAGGAGACTTGCACAAGGACAGATCTCACGGGTAATGAAATTGACAGACTTGGAAGTTTTCCACTTTATCTGATTGTGGACTGGGACTCTGAGTCAGATCTATTGTCAAGCGAAAGGGCAGACCCCCTATATCTCTTCAGCTTCAGCAGATCCCCACCACCACCCTCTCCAGAAATTGGATCATCAAATTTGTCGGATGACACCACTGTCGTGAAGCTCCACTCTGAATGAGTATGCTTATCTGAATGAGGTAAAGGGGCTGTTTCCGTATCGTAGACAACAACGCAGTCTTCAACGCGACCAAAACCAAGCGGAATATTATCCGCTGTACTACAGAGGGTTGTCACCACCAACCGTACAATTATTACCTTTGCACTCTGTTGAAGCTTTTTGCGATTCCTCACATAGTTTCTGTTTAAACTGCTGCTACTGGTAGATGATTAGAGACACTTAAAGAGGAACAAATGACTAAAAAAATATATATATATATACACTTTGGATGACACAGTTAATGCCGCCCCCTTCCCCCAAAAGGCAGAGTTCTTTTTCATCTTTATAACATGGCAGAAAAGAGTCACTTAGAAAGTCCACCTTTTGCAAAGATCATACTGAAAAAAATGAGTGAACGTAACCAACCATATCACACTCCATTATTTCAGCCAAAAACATCTGCTCGAAACAGACAGAAAGGTCATGGTTTACTTTGACTATATGTATAACGTACTGCAATATATGCAATATATATTCTAAATGTTTATAATGGCCAAAGCTGAACTGGTTATATTGCAAAACTATTAGAGAAAGAAAAATGCTTCCTCATGCATTCAGACAATGTATTTTATAGAATTATTGATGTGGGGAGTATACAAGGTTTAAAAATGTTTGTGAAATTCATTTGAGGCCATTGCAACTCAGCATCGCAGCGCTCCATGTTCTATATAATCGTTGCGTGTGAAAATATGGAATTTTATTTATTTTATTTAACTTTCTCTTGGAAAATGTGTGCAGAGAGAAAAAATATCAAAATTGTCTTCCCAAGCCCTCATACTTTCAGCTTCATTAAATGCTTAATCTCAATGCTTTTACAACGTCCACACCTTTTACGACACTGTAATTACTTTTTCTTCTAATGAGCCACGAAAGGAAGCTATTTGGTGAATAACAAATGACAACCTGTATGCGATGTACTGTGGAAGAAAACCTTTTGATAATACAGTATATTGTGATTGAATTTGAGACCCAAATAAGTAACGAAATGAAACACAAAGATTATCTTTTCTCTCATTACTTTATCATTATAACAGCTGTGTTCATTTTCGCTTATTATTATCTGCTAAACAATACAGTGATTGAAGTTACTTTGGTCCTTTTAATATTCAGAAATTGCCAGTGCATGCAGAAAAATATAGAAATCAAATTAACGAGACAGAATGATCATAAAGTGTGCAATAGGCCATGCATTGGAGACCAACACTACACATTTGATGCTGAAATTGCAACGCTAAATAATAATAGTGCCCTTACAGTATCATAAAGAGTAGCTACCAATACCACAAGTTGATGTAACACATTTGCAGACACGGCCCTGTCGCAGCCTTTGAATGTGTTGCAGTCGTCAAGTTCAAAACAAACTAATTTATCAATTTAAACATTTTTTTTTTGTAATGTATTCAAATGAATATTGGTTGAAAAAAAAAAAAGATTTGCAAACCATCGTATTGTGTTTTTATTTCCATTTTACACAATGTCCCAACTTCATTGGAATTGGGGCTTTGTACTTGCTATTCAAGGACGGGACATATTTCGGCATTATTTCTGTAGTTATTTACTACACTGGATTTCTGATTCTATTACTTTCCTCAATTCTTAAGGAGGCGATTGCCCCTTTCATGCTCCCAGATATCCCAACATATCGATCATTCTTGCAGTTTGCTGCATCATTGCGAATTTATTAACAATGACTGAGTGTGCACCTGCCAGTGCTTCTGTGCCTGGCAGGAAGTGGGAGCCTTTGGACAGGCCTCCCATTAGTGTCAAGTCCTATCGAAGAAAAATGTAAGGTAGAGCTATTTTCTTGTGCAAAATTTGGATCATACAAATCAGAATTGTGAGCAGGAAATATTTAGTTTGACATTTGACATTCACTTAATGCATTATTAGGAAAGAAATCAGTAAGAAATCTTCCAAAGCAGTCAGTGTGTTTTGCTGTATTGTCATCATGAAATATCCATCCGTCCGGCCATCTAAGTGAACCGACATTTTTGCCAGTCACTGATGATGTAGTCGTACACTCACATGGGAACGGTTCCCACTCAGTGATGGGATCTGTGTGCGCTCTGCGACTGGTTGGTGACCAGTCACATTAAAATACTTTGGAAAGCAATTGATAACAGATTTTTTTCTAATTGATTTTTATATATATATATATATATTTAGGGGTAAAGAAAAAATGAGCTGTTGCAATTTTTATCATCCTTGGTAAAAGGGCTGGTGCCGAATAACCACTATTTGTGCAAGTGCCTGCATCCATTCAACCATCAATTTTCTATAGGGCTTGTGCTCATAAGGGTCGCGGGTGAGCTGGAGCCGATCCCAGCTCACTTTGGACAAGAGGAAATCTAACACCCAGAACTGGTTGACAGCCAGTCATACGACTATACACAGTCACACACTCTCACAAATTCATGTACATACTCACACATACGATTTAAAAAAGGACTGTGTAGTTCTGGAAGTTTGAAATGAAACTATTCAATTTTCCTCGCAATCTGACAAGTCTCAAAATCAGCGATTTGTGGGGGAACATTTGCATTTTGCACCTCATCCAAACACAGTTATTTGCAAAATTGAGAATCAACCGCCTCGCCGGTCCCAAAAAGCTTCACTTTGGATGCACATGCGTTAAAGTGGAGCAAGTCGCAGTCGGAGGTTGAGGGTTGTGTGGCTCGATGCTACATTTGGCGCACTAGCTAGCTAAAAGTAGCAACGCGCATCAGCTGGCTACTTCTGTGGTTAAAACGGATGCAGAGTCGCTCTCAAGTCTGTAATCATCACCTTTGCGGCGATAAGACTAGACAAGTCACCCTTTTCTTATGACAAGGATGTAGGGATAACAAGGAAAGACCATGAAGAAGCCATGCTAATTGCTAAGCTAACCTAAGATGTACACGACTAGTGTGTTTAACATGGGAATTAAGTGCTTGGAGTGACGCATTCCATTTTTCTGTTTGGAACTTTGTTAAAGTGGAGAATATCCAACTTTGACAAACAAAATAGCACGTAAATGAATAAGTGTCAGGAGGCCAGGGTATGCTACGCCATACGTCAGCCAGGAGAAATTAATGTTTCGATTATCAGTAAATATTATTTATCTACTATACAATAGAATCCCGAGTTCATAGTTAGACTTCTGAGATGCCGAAAATAAATGTTCTCAAATTACATTACAGTAGATTAAACGTGAACAGAAGTGTTATAGAAAAATGATACCATCTAAGGTCATGGAGTTGTGGGGGCAGATATTTTCTTCTTCCTGGCGAGGTGCAACAAAAACTAATTGAGTAGCGCTGGATATACAAGTGACCTTCTGCATCAGTTGCATTGTGAAAACAGCAATACTAATAAGCAGCCCAAAACAAATACCACGGCATTCCTCCATTCATCTCCAGAGCACCACAAATCCAACACTGGACAGAGATGAGTGTCGGGGAGATAAGTGTAAAATCACTTTGCTCAAGGGTAAGGCCTGTACAGATGAATATCTGTGAGAATGGATGTTCAACTGTGACTATATGTGTCTGTATGGTGGTCTTCAAGTTGAGATGAACAGTAATGCCTGTTCTGGGTTTTCACAGCAGAAAAGCTGAGTCTTTCTGATTGAAACCAGAGCTGCATTTATATAACTGAGACTATTCCAAAACAATTATTGTGAGTTACTTCAACAGTTTGCTACTACAACAGTAATCTATTTAACAATGTTGTCGCTTGTTGTGTTTTTTTTTTGTTGTTGTTTTTTTTTTTTACTTTTTTGCACGTTTTTTTCCACATATTTCTATGAGTTACCATTAATTGGTAAATGCTCATTCAGTCACGTAGTGTTTTTCCGCCTATTGAGTTTTACCGATTGATGACACATACCATCAGGAGCAACTGGGGGTTCAAGGACATTTCGACAGGGTCACAATGTCCGGGGATCGAACCCACAACCTCTTGGGAAACGTCCACTCTACTTCTGACCAACAGTGTTTGACTACCTTATAATGACCCAATTGTTAGATTGTTCTTGCATAAAGTTCCATCCGAATTTAATTCCAATTAACACTTGGTACAATCAACTGCGTTTTGTCTCAGGTTTGTTTTGATGTATTACTCCTAATGAGGAATGAAAACGCATTGTTGCATACACACATCAATAGATCAAAAGGAAGAAAAACTAATTTCAAATTATACATGGACAGACTTGATTTCTATTCACTTCGCTTGTTAACTTGTTTTTCATAATATGAAGAATTCCCTCTATGATTGTCTGGCAACTAGTCTTCGGCGTCAATTGCGATAGACAACAGTCTACAAGTCAGTCTACAAAATGGTTGGAAATAAATCCCAGCTAGATTTTTCTTTCCCCCATTTTCAAAGCTTTTTTAAACCTTGACGTTGGAAGAAAATGGATATACTGTATGAAATTTAGATTTGGAGTTATATTATTTCAGCATGATTTTCATGTTTGTGTTGATTATATACTTAAGTTATTTGAAGTACAAAGAATTTCCATAATTCATTAGCCGATTTTTGTTCAGAGGCATTTTGACCATATCAGGTGTCACCAATCTTTTTTTGCTGTTAATTTGATATACACTTGAAATGACAAATTTATTTAAATTATTAGAGCTGGGGGAAAATAAACACTTGACTCTGCTAAGTCGACCCCTAAAATTATCTCCAAACGGGTGGTGCATTGGTTCAATTACATTATTGATCCATTTTAAGACTATAGAGCTTGAATTAATGCATTAAAAAAAAGTCTACAGTGATGTTTCAATTGTATATATTGAAATTATTAGCAACAAGGCAGCGTTAGAGATTAAAATGATAAATCAATCTAGTCTAGTTGCTAATATGATGGGATTGCTCAGGTGCACTGGACTTAAGTACATTGATCAAACATAGAAAGAGAACATCTTTAATCATCAGGGTATAAGTAATAGTTTTATAGTATGTATTGTCCCATTTACGTTTGGGATTGTTCCACTTTTAGATGCTGAGATTATTAGGTTGAATTCATTATTGTTTGACTGCAATATAATACGCATTCCAAGTGTCAGTATTGTTGCAGGGAGCAACAAGAAAAGAGGTGCTCTGCAATACTGAAAGTGTTTGGTGGGCCAATATAGCAAGGTGCAACAGAAAGTGGTTTGAATTGAAAGCAGGCAATCATGAACATGGTAGTCCATTCTGTGTCTGGAGTGGAGGGTAGGTAGAAATAATAATCAGAGTGGTTGTCCCTTCCATTCCTATTTATCTGATATGGACCAGTCCAGTGGTGCAGACTATAAAATGAAGTACCTGTGACCTGATTTCACCTTTTTACTCACGCAGTAATTTCATCTGTGTTCTCTCCAAAGAAAGCAATTCTCTGTTAAGATCTTCATGTCCACAGATTTCCAACATTTTTCTCCCTCATCTATGATTCTGACATTTCTAAAATCTCTGCCTCGACACAAGCTCATTTCACCTGACCAAAGGGCATTGAAGGTGGAGTCATATAATTCCACATTGTCTTAGAAACAGAAGGAGATGGATATGAATCACTTTAATAGCCCTTGGTGTGCATGAATCATTGTCGCCGCACCTGCTATAATATCTTGTCTTTCTCACAACGCTGAGTAGGGCTGCACTGCTGCCACTTTACAGTGAGTGCTTCCATGCTCCGAGGGGTGGAAATGATGACATCCCACCACCCACTAACGATAACATTTGGAACTCAGGACATTGGCGAGGTAGTTAAGAGACTGTCAGGTTGGAAGTCACTGTCACAAAAAAGAGGGTGAAATAGCCGACAGGTCTGATGCCTGCTTGCAAGACATTCAGAGTGTGACAGCAGCCAGCACCAAAGCCAGAGAGGAGCCAAGCCAAAATACCTGGGTGAGCTACACGTCAAGCTCTCGGGTGGTGGCTTTTGATGTGACGTGTATCGAGTTTATAGTTCATGCCAGTTTTCAAATCCAGTGTGCATTTTGCCCTGATGCCAATTATGTTATGCCCTTTTAGTGGCACGTGCACATTTTACTGTTACTTACAGTTGTCTAGGAAATAAAATGAAAATGTAAGCATTAAACTGCATTCAAATTATGTTCTAGTATTACACAGTTGTGACACTAAACCGGGACGGCCGACCCGACACTTGGGTCAATTTGAGCCAATTTCTTGGGTTGTTCTGTACAGAACCACACCCAGAAAGTAATGGATTGGTCCCTTAAACCCGATTCAATTACCAGTTTGAAAGAGGATAAATGGAGACCCCGTTAAAGATTGAACATCTAAAGTCCTGAATCAAAAAAGTCAACAGTTGGACCTTGGAGTCAAATGGTCTCCAGTGGATTCTTTACTCTGCAATAAAACAACAATTTTCTTCAAAGTAGCTGAAGATTTTATGTAAGTAGTATTATAACACATCAGACGTGCTTTTGTCAAAATACCCTCAGATTGCAGAATGATATACTTTCCACATCATATCTCTCGTCTTGCTGACATTTTCTCTTGGTCTTTGGGAAGCCCTGTCTCATACGAGTGAGCGACGACATCTAAGGGAGGAGCTACGGCATGAAGAGGCAACCGCCATCTACGGGCAGAAGTTAAGCCCTGAGAGTGGTAAAAAGCAGGTGCCCATGATGACAAACATTTTTACTTCTGGGATGAGAAATGAATCACCAAACTGACGAATTACACTTGTCAATTAAGTGTAGCAAATTCCCAAACTCAGATATGACCCTTACACCACCCAGCAATTAATTATGTGCCGGTTAACAAAAGCTAATACAGTTAGCAAACACTAATCGGTGCCTCCAGCAAAACTTAATGCAGTTCTGCTTACTTTTCGGCTTGGTACTCTAGTGGGGCAGCCAGGAACAGGCCTTTGCCTAAAAGGGAGTCCGGATGCTCAACCACGTTTGTTCCCAGGTCATGAGTAGAGAAAGTCAATGTTACATGACTAGAAATTCATAAAAGACCGCTCGGAAACATTTTGAGAAAATGTCACATAAGTAAAGATGAACATAGCATTGCTTAATTTTACACTTGGTGGTCGGTGGACGGGCATCCTAGAGAGCCAACTATTTGAAAAAGCATTTAAAAAGTACTTTTTCCATATGGTCCTGTTCAAGACAAACTATTTTTGGCAAAAATGCATGCATGACTATTTTCGCCTACCTCTTAAATGTTGTATACCACTCTAAAAATGGCAAATCTTGGTTTTACTTTGTCTTGTTATAGGAAACAAAATCACTGCTGCCTCCTTAAAAACCCGGCAGTAAATAAACTTTAATAACCTTATGCTTGATTTCAGAACGCTCTTTATGAAAAGGAAACTCAAAATCAGACACCTCTCCAATAAGCACTTCTTCCGCAAATGCAGACAACAAATTAGATGTTAAGCAGATAACAACAGTTGGTTTTAAATTGCCATCAAATGAAACGCAATGTTGAACTCTTGCAATTTAGTAAAGGAATTAGTTATTCGCTTTTACTCCCAAATGTTTTTGTGTGACTGATTTATATTCTGGATCTGTTAAAGAGGAAACAAACACCACATTTGGATTTCTGCTTGTAGTTCTGATTTGTTTTCCCACCAGCATCAAAAACAACAGAACAAAGCCTGCGGAGAAACAAACCTTTAAAAACACCCCTAAACTGATATTTGAAATGTAATCTTCTCCAACAAGACCCGCTGCCTCACATGAAAGAGAACATTTACTCCAACTGTGACTCATTAACACGATGCCTGATTTGGTCCGTCCTGGAGGAGAATACATAACACTCCTCCCTTTGTGAATTTAGATTAAGCTCAGTATTTATTGAAGCATGCTCAACTGCCTTCTCGCTTGCCCTTTGTATGAGCAACAAGTATTCCTTGGCAGGAAGTGCACAAATGGTTCCACATTTGGGATTCTGATGCGTCACATCAGCAAGATTGCCTTTTAGTGTGAAGCAAGGACAGAGCCTGCTGGCTCGGCAGCCAAGTCGGAATCCGCCGAGGGTTCGAAGGTACAATGTTCCCGTCGCCCTTCTCGCCGGCCTCGACAATCAGACTTGCCAAACAAATTGCTCCAAGCAGATGTTCCTCAATCTGCCTACTGAGCATCGAGTGTTTTGCAATGCTGCCGTTAGAGAGATCCAATTGCCTCCACTTCTGCGTTTCAGTTTGGATGCCATAAGGGCCGCCATACGAGCAACCGTCCATCTGCAGTGTGTTGCCCAGATGCCGATTCGCAATATTAGCAATAAAGTGCCGTGCAGGCAGTAATACACACACAAAAAAATACATTCCTCGGCTGCAAACTTTTTTCAAATTTTACACTTAGCCATGTTATCAAAAGAGACTGATTGATTCATCGACGAGTTGACTTTCCTATTCCTCATTGTTAAAAGCATGAAGTCGATGAAGCACGTGTTTCCGGCATCACGTCTTCCAGTCGGCCAATTTACAGAGCACTTATGACTCACCCATCTGCTGCTGTCACCAGACTATAGCACTCTCTGGGACAACAAAACATCTGCATTAATTTACGCCGTCCTGTGAGTATGAAATTAAGCAGGTGGTGAATGAGAATAGTGGTTAGCCTCACTAGCCTATTGCTGCTCTTAAAATATTCCTTCAAGTGTAGCCTCGGAATGGCGGCCAGGAACAAACGCAAAGCCACCCGTGACGAAAACGTCGGCCTACGCAAGATTTAATTCCGAGGCCTCCCTACAGATGTGCCTGTAGTTTTTCGACAAAATGAGAATGAAGAGAAAAACATGCATTAGGCCCCCCACTAATTCCAACAACAACATTCAGCGTAGTGGTGAGTTGCATTTTTTATCATTTGTTTGTATTCGTTTCGATGTCAGTCCCTATTTGAAACTGGTACATTGCACAGAAAAGGTTGGGGACCGTTGTACTGCACTGAAAAAATATCAATAAATCAAAGACATCCATTCATCTGAGCCACATTTACTCGCAAGAGTCGCGGGGGTCCTGCAGCCTATCCCAGGTGACAACGGGCAGAAGGCGGAGCGCATCCTAAACTGGTTGCAAGACAATGGCAGGGCACACTTTGACAAACCACCACACACGCCCACAATCAGACATCGGGCAATTTAGAGTGTTCCATTAACCCCTTTCATGCATGTCTTTGGAAGTTGGGAGGAAACCGGAGTACCTGCAGGAAACCCACGCAGTCTGAATCAAACCCACGAGCTCTGAACTCTGAGGCGGACGTGCTAACAACATATCGTGGATTAATTGGCTTTTGACACATTATAGTCCACAACAAAACATCTTTAGAAGTTCAACACTTATTTACCACCACACTCTTGCCATTTAGTTCAATATTACATTACATTGCATTCTTGCATTTACGTTGTTCAACTATGATAAAGATACCATTGTACCATTTTTACCCTTTCACTGAGGAATGAATCATAGTGGAACTGCACTTTTAAGGTGGCACATGACAAGGGTGAGTCCTCTGACATGTCAAGGAGTGCAGCCTCTGCACTGGTCAACAGTCAAATACAGAGAACACAGAGAGAAAGAGAGAACGCATTCACATTGACATTCACAACCAGAGCCTTCATGTCATCGGGCTGGGGGAGGAAACCCAGCTACTTGCAACCCAAATCCATCAATAACCATGGTGTGTGCTTACTATGTTCACGACTACCATGGATTAAATGCAGTGGACATCATTTAAGGGTGTAAGATCGAGGCATTAAAAGGAGAACAAGATTCAAGATGATTCACTAACAACCTCAGTTGATATATCTTTTGATCAGGAAACTAAAATTAGTTAGCGTTTTCTTTTTTCTCTGTGCATTTTGGATACATTCCCAAATAAGTGACATCCATGCCTGGCTGCCTCCTCACATTTAACAAAAGATTAGCGTAGGTAATTGTCCGAAATCTGACCCGTCGGGATTTGCGTGCACATTCACGCTCTTGTCTGCGTCAGCCCGTGTAAGCGGAGAATCGATCGGCTGGGTATTTTAGATTTTATGGAGGTGATCACATGAGCTCACGTTTGATGTCATTAAATCCAAACTATTGCGCGGAATGCTTTTATACTTACACAGGTTGAATTAGACAAGTGTCCCTTTAGAAATAATTGTTCATTATTCTTCAAAATGCAAACTGCGTTCGAAAAGGCAGAGAATGTTGTCAGGCAGCAGCACGAACCACATTCAATATAGAGCCCATCGGGTGAATACGTGTTTTAAATCCAGTGGATTACAATTGTGAGATAATCCTCATATTATACGTTATGTCAGCTCACAGAACTGTAAATGTCAAGTCTATCTTCTTTATTGAAACCAAACCGTTGGAGCATTACACCGAGTTGTGCCGATGTTGTGCAATTTATGTAGAACTGTAGCTAGTATCATACCCTCAATGAGTTTACCTTCCCAAACGGTACTGCGGCATACAAAATAGTTTGGAGGACATGCGTTGTTTGCTGCCATTGTGAGTCTAGTCTGGGATATTTGCAGGTGCATTTAAAGAGGATTTAAGGTGGCCTTGACAAATGACATTCCATTAGCTGTACGACTCAACAATATCTACTTGAGCTCTCCTTCTCCATTCATGTTTTCCTGCAATGCTGAATATTAGTTCTACTTTCTCTCACCTCATCTCCAAGCCCCCCCCATCTTGTGTCCGTCACCTCTTGTTCTTCTCCTCCCAGAATCAAATCTCTTCCTTCACCACATTTCTTTCATCCACATTCCCCATGTCCTTTGCACACCCCTCCATTCTCTCAACTTGACTTTCTATATCCTCAACTCTAAATTCAGCTGTTAACAGTATGGGAGTCCTGCTTATTGGACAACAATGGCTTGAACTGTGTTGACTTTTGGCTTGAACAGGGTCTTTCAAATTTTAAATGCCTAGTACTACTAAAGATAAACTTGTTTGAACAAATATATCAATTACATCAAAAACAGCTCATGAAATTTTAATTTACGAGCTGATAGGGATATTTTCCAACTTAATTAAAAAAAAAAAAATAACTGATTCGTCTTACAAATTCTTCTATCAATAGCTATGGCATTGTACAGCCCTATTAGGCATTTAAAAAAAAAAAAGAAATATTCTCTTTTGTGTCAGTTAGTCAATTGATACACTTGAAGTGGCACCAGCTATTAAAATGATCAAGAAATTGAGGAAAACATTGGAGTCTCTTATTTTTTTTCTCTGTGCCTTTAATTATATTGTCCAGCATGGTGTTGTGAGTTGAACACACTTCCCAAACAATTGCAAGGTTTGCATTGGGCATTGTGCACTTTTGACACTCAAACACATCTGCACTGTCCACGGCAATACAGCCCCATTTTTTTTTAATCATTTGAGCCCTGTTTTTTTCTCACTGTGCCTTCTTATTGGTTTCAGTATGTTTAAGCAATGCATTCATTTAATAATTAACAGACTGTAAAACAGGCATAGTGGTGTGGCAAACCAAACAACCATAGTAGCCGTAGCCCTGTTAGGAAATATAATAGGCCTCTTACATTTGCTGTTTTTTTGTTACCATCTGTGTGACTTAATCAACCGTTGAAACAAAAAATTATTTCAATCAAAGAGAACCTGCCTAAAAAAATGGAACAGGGTTGAATTTAAATGGAACTGAACTCACTTTTTTTTTTACATTTTCTGCATTCAGGATAATTATACATGCATTTATCCCTCCATTTTCTACGCCTCGACAGGGTATCAGGCCTGCTGAAGCCTTTCCTAGATGACTACGGGTGAGAGGCGATATGCATGCTGGAACGGTAGCCAACCAATTATACTGTAAGCGCATAAAGACAAGCAACCATTCAATTGCATTTCCATGCATGGTTTTGGAATGTAACTGGAGAAAGCTCATGCTCAAATTGGGAGGACATGATGTGGATACAAGTGTGAGTGACTGGATGGCATGGGCAAACGTGGCTGTGATTGCTGGGGAAAATAGTGCAACGTTTGCATTAAAATGCCTTAATTTAAGGAGGATAAACATAATACCTACTTTATTTAGCATAAACTGTACATTTTTGCACATCGCGCAAGTCAACAGCATTACGGCTGGGATGAAAAACACATTGTGCTACTCTCCTCCAATCTCACTGATTTATTGCGACATTACAACTAAAAAGTACCTCATTAAACAACCATATGCTATGCAACAAAACTGCAGCTGGAACAAAATCATTCACAGCCAATAACTGTAAATGCTTAGTTTATTTTTTTTTTGTCTCTCTTGTGCAACCATTTTCATAAATATATAAATTTTTGATATGAGCATGAGAGAAAATAAAAGACTATATAAAGTGTCATGTACAGAGCAGATGAAGTATGACCACTGCTGATCCCGTAACTGTGATGCTTAATGACAGTCGCTCACGTGTAACATAACTCCAATGCAACATAACGGTGATCGCTGTTCCTGGGTGCGCTGGGTGTGCCTGTCACAGTTAATTACGTTCATCATATAATGATATGTTTTTATAAAATTCACCCAGAGGCTTTGCAATGAAAAACTACTGTCATTAGGGTTTTGCACATGTGTTACTTGAGCCCATATATAATCATACCTGCTATCAGGGTTTTGTCTAAACTCCATCTATCATTCTCTGTGATTATGATTGCTGTAAGCTGCATGAATAATTGAGTTCTGGTATGATTTATCTTCATCTATGTCGGAAGCAAAAGACTTATTTTCAGTGCCCATGGACAGAAAACATTGAACCTGAAAATGCAGGGTCCCAGATTAGACCCTTTTTTCCCTCCCTAATTTCCATCTGCAGTACTAGTGGCATATGAGAAATCTAATTAAGAAAAGTTGGCTGCACGGTGGGCGACTGGTTAGCACGATGGCCTCACAGTGCAGTGGTCGTGGGATCGATTCCGGCCTTCCTGCCTGGACTTTGCATGATCTCCCCGTGTCTGCATGGGTTTTCTCCAGGTACACTGGTTTCCTCACACATTCCAAAGATTTGCAAGGTCGGTTGATTAAACACTGAATTGTTCAATTGTCCAAGGTGTGAGTGTGTGTGCGGATGTTTTTCTTTTTTTTTGTCTTTGTGTGCCCTGCAATTGGCTGGCAACCAGTTTCAGGGTGTGACCCGTCTACTGCCCGAAGACGGCAGGGAGGAATCGACCCATCCAAAGCTGATTTTTCGGTGGAGAAGGCTTGGCCAAGTGTGTCTTATCCCGACATTGTTAACACAGATGAAAGCTTCCATATCACCGGAGGCTTACAACTATCTTGTAAGCGGCTGGATACAGAGTGAAAACTTCAAAATATCACCCAAAGAAACAGTCATAGTTGTCGCACAGACAAGTAAACCACCGGGTGTTGTTAAAGCAACACTAAAGCCTTCGTAAAATATTTTCATAACTCTTCTGATGAAACATCGACGTGCAACTAGTTGAATGTTACCTTTGTCATGGCCTAAGCCTTAGGGTCTGTATCACTTTTACTGGCACTAAGCAACTTTGGGGACGGTGGACAGTCCCCTGCCCCCCCCCCCCCCCAAAAAAAAAAAAAAAAAACTACAAACGAGTGGACTGCACCGCTCAGTCCTGAGACTTTAAAAGCGACAGTGAAAGACGGGACATCATTTTGCTTATTGCTACCGCACTTTGGTTGTAGGAAATAATGTGCCGTCTCTGTATGAATCGCTGCGATGGAGGTTAACCTCAAGATGTTAGCTTGCGGCTAACGTTGGACTCGTCCGCAAGCTAGCTTGTCTTAGCTGGCTAGCTTTCTTTCTAAGGAATCCAAAACAAAAGCGACATGCTGTTTAGTATATTATTCAATTAGACACATTTTTTTTTATTGTAGTCTGTATAAAGTAATTTCTTGTATGACAAGTTACAACTATTTCAAAGGTAAATTAAGCCCTCACAAATAGATAACTGCACACATGGGTCCAAACTAAGGCTTGGCCATGGAGATTTGTGCGACAGATGTTACTCAGCTACTTCGCTTTTTTAAACATTTCTTCTGTCCCCGCCCGGCCCCTGGTGCATAAATTATGTTCGGAATATGAAAGAAACAACCATATTATTCTCTCTTGGCATTATTATATTAATGCACCATTTTAAGAGCCGTCGAGAAGTGTGTTGCATGAAAGTGACCTATAGTTTCCCTCAACTATGTTTATGTGATTGATTAAACATGGATCATAACAGCGTTCGTAAATTAGCCATCAAACATGAAACAACGTGGCATCTTAGAATCATTTAATTCCTCTCACACTCAGCCTTGAGAAACCGGAACGCCTTTCACTTTCTTTCTCTGTGCTTCTCTGTGTCCTCCAAGTATTTTTGTCACTCGAGATTTTGTCGCAACCTGCTCTGTTTTAACTCAGAAAAAACAAGCCTCCTCTCATTCGTCAGTGTTTCCTTATCTGCAGCCACCGCACACAGCTCTCCTCTCTACGACGCAACTAAAGCCTTCATTTCCAATGACTTACTCTCAGCGTTATAACAAACCTTTCAAATGCAGCATATAACATATGTTAAAAAAAAATCTGATTTGAGAAAGTGAGTGGAGCCTATTTATAGACGACTGCAAAAGGTGCAGTGGCCTGGTGAAATGAACAAACATCCACTGTTTTTAACTAAATCAAGGAGGAGCACTAATTAGGTGAACGTGAGCCCTCAGTAAGGACGAGGCCTGTTATTTGCATTCTGGCGGGTCGTTTCCAGGGTTATTATAGTTTTGGGATTTTCTTTGTTGTTGTCAATTATTAGTTTTGTTTTTCAATTTAGTTTGAATTAGTTCGAGCCGTACTCGTTTTCCACAAGTATCTGTGACGGATAATGCATTTTTGCCGAGAACGAGCATGAAACGACTAAAGCTTATCATTATCCATACTCGTATTGAAGGAAAATGCTTCTTAGATAACTACCGATGTTTCCATTCTTCATGCTCTTCCTTCGAAACGTACACAGTGAATTTGACAAGACAAAGCTATAAACGGCTCCTACCATCGCTTACTGCCTGTGTTCCTTTTTATGTTTTGTTTTGTTGTTTTGTCTTCTTGCCTCTAATTTGAGTGGTGACATACAGTCAGTTGGTTAATCACCATGTTCACACAGATTATTAAAAGTCTTACCGATCACTTCCATACATACATAGTACACATATATCTGAACACATAAAAAGCTGCTTCTCGTCCACAATGAGTGATAGTGAGGTAATTCAACTGACACGGAACCATGCAATCTCTCACAAGTAGTGGTAGCAGCACCCACCGTGCCCCCGCTGAGACCGATATTGCATCCTGTGATGGAAGTCCTCCTAAAGGAAAAAATCCATCCAAAGCTATGTTTCAAAAATTAGCTATGTACAGAACCAACATATCAAAATACACCAATTCTGCATTACCATTTGTTATGTTCATCGCATGAGAAAGCTCTCTCCTCTATATCAGGCACCTCCTCCACATCTCCTGGCACATTCTTTTTCAACACAGCAGTGTTCAGATGGATGCTGCAAAAGGCTCACCTTCTTCCTCCTCTTCACCCGTACTCACTACATTTTGCAGCAAAGCAGCCATTCCCCGCAAACCATCCTCGGGTAAAGTAATTGACAGTGCAGATTGGTAAATTGCACTCCACTGATGTTGAGCCATTCTCAGCAATTCTCAACTTTCAACTCTCTTGTTGCCTATTTTCAGCCCAGTTTTAGATGCTGTCAAGGCACCATATAAGGCTGTAGTATTTGAGTTTTATGGGGAAATAAGAGGGGAGCTGGTACAGGCACTCAAGGCAGCTGATGGGGGTGTCATCAACCAAACATCATACATTTTGGTGGTGATCAAGGCACGGAAGCACAAGAGGATTTTGACATCTCTTTTGTCCAAAGCCAAAAGCATGTCTTGCTATCACCTTGCAAAGCAAAACCAATAACAGTGTAACGTACATAAAGTGCAAACACAGTTCAACCTTTCCCAGCACATTCTTATAACAGATAGAAAAACGAGGTAGAACTAGATGGACACCTGCCACCAGCAGCACTTCAGTTTTGCCCTTCCTTCCTGAAGAGAAAGGAAATCGGCTCCTCCAATGAAGACACATTTGCCATCAGGTGATATGGAGGACTACATGGCAGATAGAGACATGAGCCTTACTGATGACCCACTCTAATACTTGTCAGGCAAGCTCCACACTGTGCTGACCCAGTTTGATAAGCTTTGCACTGCACCATCTCAGTTGTCCACCTACTTGTGTCCAATCTGAGCGCGTTTTGAGCACAGCTGGAAATGTGGTTACTGCACAGCGAGCAAACCTAGACCATGGCAATGTGGAACAACAGATTGTCATTAATGATCTGAAATGCAGCATAGGACTATTTGAGCAGCAGAACAATCACAGTCACTCAGCCACAAAAACACCCACACACCTCAATCAATATTGTTCTACTTATTGAGGAGAAAAAAATAGTGCAAAAAACCCCAAAAACGTTAGGTAGTAAAATAAATTGTGAAATATGACTTATTTTTAAAAAAAAAGCCTTGTTTAGTATATATATGATTTTACAAATATAAATATATATATTAAACCTTTTTCAATGAATAGTTCCTTTAGTATTGTGATGAGATCACCATTCTTTAAGTATTCATTCATACAGTTAAGTTTTGGTTAAATGACAAAAGCAGGAGAGCCATTTGAAAAAGTCAAAGCCAAAAGTCAAAAACGCAAACTTGTTGCCGAGGAGCAATGTCTTTTTAATTGGCTGATGTGTGATGCAATTCAAAAGGGCTTCAATTCCCAGAAAAAAAAATGTGGTTTAATTTTCTTTTTTTTTTTTTAAAGCATTTTTATTTTGCCTGACAAAAATGTTTTTTTTTTAATTTCGGTTTTAGTTATTTGGGTAGTTTTGGTGAACTAAAATAACCGTGGGGGTCACCCACCACAATGCGCCCAGCCCTGTGGGATGCATTGCTGACTTTTCATCAACTCTGCGTCCCTTTGATGCAAATATTACAGTAACGTAGCACCTTTTGTATAAGCAAATCAATATTACTACTTATTACTAAAACGAACAATGCGAGTGAGATGGGGAAAATGAAACATCAGTTCCTTTCCAAATGATCCGTGTTATTCGTTAGGGTGGAATACCGTCTACCTGGGGGTAGCAACTCAGTGGTAGCCTGGTCATTTCCCAACCCAGAGGCTGTGGGATTGATCTGGCGATTGTGACCATGTTGAAGTGTCCTTCAGCAAGATACTGAACCCACAATTGCTCCTGACGGTGTGTCAGCAGCAGGTAGACGCAAAGTCAGTGTGAAGCGCTTCGAGTGCCTTAATAAGTGGAAAAGTGCGATCCAAGTGAAAGACCATTTACCTTTCTTTTTTAATGCCTA
This sequence comes from Idiotropiscis lumnitzeri, assembly GCF_059441095.1. Lineage (NCBI taxonomy): Eukaryota > Metazoa > Chordata > Actinopteri > Syngnathiformes > Syngnathidae > Idiotropiscis > Idiotropiscis lumnitzeri. Next base: position 17,452,141 of record NC_142391.1, on the reverse strand, counting down.
TATGAATGACATGAGATGTCACTCTTTAGTGCAAGTCAAATGTTTGCTAGTGTCGGCATACATCCCTGCTCTGCTGCTCTTTGAAATATGATCATATTCATGTGCAGGGCATCCAAAAATGGCTTGATCAATGTTCTAGTTAATCCTGTGCACACCTTGTCAAATTTTATGTCAGTCAGTCAGTGGAACCACTGGCGAACATCGTTGTAGGTTGAACATTGATGACTTTTGATGGCTTGATATTGTATTTTATTGTTATTATTACTATTACTACTATTATTATTTTTTATTTATTTTATTTTTGCTGTTTGTTATTCAATCAAATGGATCCTCGTAGGTCTGAACTAAATATTAAATTAAAGTACAACTACTATACACGACGAGAGGTACTGTATGGTTAGGTGCAAGGAGTCGGATGTGCACGGTTTCGCAATGTTTGGAACTGTAGGCATCTTCTTATACTCTATGATGGGGGTGGATCCTTGAGAAGACAACCAAAACTCTGGTCAGAGGAATAAATAGCAATATAGAGTATTTGCACTGTGGTCAAGTATAGCAGTTGCCCACCAGCTCCATCAGATGATACCATGTGCCGGATGGTACCCATGTTTTTCATGATTGCCAATCAAACAAGGTGTTTTTGGATTTGACAGCGGCCTATTGAGAGTTTTACTGAGAGCCATTTGAGTTTGAAAAAGTTCTTAATTCTTTGGCTTTAGAAATCAACACATTTGTTGAGAGGAGATAAATTGGTTTACTGTCTCCTACATTAAGTCTGTCGTTAGCTTTGGCACAGAGGTATTTGTTCATGGGCCAATAAAATAGAAATGAAGATGAAAGATAGCAACATTGGCTCCAGAGAGGACAACAGCAGACTAGTTTCAGAAAACAGCAACAACAAAAGCTATTGTTCCAAGAAATCTGCAGTATTCATATTTCTTTTGTTCTTTTTTACTGCTTGAAATACATATTTATACCTCCAAAAAAAAAGAAATGCTTTAGAATTTTAGCTTTTCCAAATGTGTAATTGAATGTGATTATCAAAATTTGACGTTTCACATTTTCACATTAGTACATCCTTATTTCACTGATTATTGAATAATTATGCAAATCATGCTCAAGTCTTGCAGCCACAAATGTTTCTTAGGTGGTTGACGTCTACAAATGAAGCAGAAAAGCAATTTCATTTCATAGAGCTGAATTTACATATTAAAAGAGTTGTTCTGTATGTAAAAGAACACCTTTCCAAAATTCTTCCCCTTACAGTATATTTGTTATCAAAATTCACCATGAATATTGGTACTACGAGATAATTGATTATCAGTCGAAGCTGCATTCAGTTCCTTCATCATCCAAACTGATTATCCTCAGCAAAGTCGGGGTGTGTGTATATGCGTGCAGACACTGCTTCATGCTATGGCTTTTTAATCACATTCATTTTTTCAATAGTTCAATTTGTTTTGCCACTTTTTTTTTATAAATAGAAGCGCAGTAACTTGATGATAAATGACTCGGAGTGTCACCCCTTCACCAGAGAGTCCACTGTGCGATTCTCTGAGGGCTGACTGCATTGGGCAGCTGGGGGCCCCGTATTAGCCCCACTGGTGGTGTACCAGACACGGGGTGGTGGGCTTACAAGCTCCCGGTGTTAATGAGATATGACCGTCCTCTGAACTTTATCCTGCTGTGCCGTTTGGTTGCCCTGGCCACACTCTCCCTTGGTACCAATTGTACAGCATAGGACATGTTAGTCCTTATTTCTTTGGGGAGTTGGGCTGCATTTGTTTGCCTCGCTGTCTGTTTCTTTAAGGAAGTGAGTTTTTGTCTATCTACGTTCCTTGGTGACTTTCTTTCTGCTTCAGATCCATGAAGATGCTCAGAAAAACCCCACAGAGCATATGGCTGCTTAAAGTTATGGGTAGCTTTCTCCCATGAATAGAAATCAAATGTCACAAGATCTTGCAAATCTTAGTCATCCAAATGTAGAGATCATTTTTAATCTCTTTTTATCACTTTCTTCACTGACTCCACCGGCTCAGTTCTTTTACAGATGGCAAAAGCGTTTAACAAAGTTGACACAATTTTAACCGCCAGTGTCTTTTTCTTACTTGCTGCTTCATTTGAGTTGAGATTCAGGTCCTCGTTGGGAAAGTAAAGAATATTCGGAGGGAAAACAAAAATTCCTCTGGCCCCCGTGGTAATTATCGCTGGTAGTCAGAATTCACTTGGGGGTTATCAAAAGCTCTTCTGATATGAAGATATTTTTCGTGGGATTGACAACTAATCACAGCCTACAAAAAAAAGGTGGGGGCAAGGAATCAAAAGGAGATTTTGAAATATGTCATCAACACAAGCCTGCACATCCATCTTTTTGTTCACAGGACAAGCTTCGAGATACAGCATGATTGGATCTAAAAGGCGCTGAGAGTTGGAAACTGTAGGTGAACCATGAGACACTGGTAATAGGAGCAAAATCTCTGATCATTGTCTTCACCCAGTCAGTGTGGGAGCATCATTAGGCAGCCCAAGTATTATCTGCATAATCCAGCTATCGTTTACACCCACACTGATGCCGTTCAGTGAATACATTACAGACATGGAGGATTAGGTGATAATAATGTCTAGGGAGGTGATGATGACGACAAGAGAAATTTGAATAATTGAAAATGGTATTATTACTACTAAACATTGATGTTTGCATGCAAATCACATTTATGCATATGTACTTACGGCACACAAATATGATTACATACATACATAAATGCTTATATGTATGTACGTACATAAGTAGGCTTACATTTTCTATACCGCTTCACCACTTCACAGTGCACATGTGCTCGCACCTTTTCAAGACTCTGGCGTGCCAATAACGTACCTCATTTAAAGGGAATGAAAGGAGACACTGATTGCGCATGATTGAAGTTGGCTCTGACCACACCCATAGTGGCGCACCCCTCACTCAGCCGTGTCTGCGAAATTTCCATCGGGTCTAACATGCATCCCTGCAGATGTCACATGGTCAAGTATTTTTTAAAGTCTTTTTTTTATAATTACTTACAAGTAAATACAAACATTTGTATTGCTGAATATATAACCCATTTGATGGAATAACAACTATTCTTTTTGTTTTTGTTTGAACTAAGAAAGGTTTTAATAGAAATAAATTCATCAGGTGCCCAAGTGGTTACCCCTCACTTACATTTATTATTATTCTGAATAGTAGTAGCAGTAGTAGTAATTTTGACAGGGTTGTCTTCCTTGAGAGTGGAATATAATCATGTTTTGCAATTTGTAATGTACACGGATACATAGCAGACAAATTAAAGAGGGGAAAGGTGGAAGCAACAGTGCATCTGATGTGAAGCCACATGCTGCACCAAAGGTGATTAAAATAAACCCCCTGCCAGGTCGTTGATTGGGTTGTTGGGAAAATAGAAAGCGCCAATCACCATATGTTACACTCTTGTGACTTTACACGCCCTTGTTGTTATAAATAAAACATCAAATTCCCAGGTGTCTGGCAGCATGTTATAAACAGTACATTTGTGACACTCACTTAACACAAGGCCATGTGCACATTTTAAAGCAGAATCTTTTCTGGACTCTGCATTGGATTCACCTACACACGGTATTGTATTTGATTTGAGATTAGGGGTGGGTATTTGTAAAGATTTTAACAACACTACTACTCAAGGCCAGCTTTACCAACAGAAATTAAAAAACAAACCAAAAAAGTTATTTATTCTTCTGGCCATCACTTTACATTCTCGCCATGAGTTGACCAACCCGCAGGTGATTCAGTGCCACACCGTGGCCGAGGGCCTATCACAAGAATTATTATTTCATATTATTCTGCCAACTGTTGAAATTTCTGTCTTTCAATTTCCGCTGCAGTATACGAAGACTATCAGAAGAGAAGACATTGCATTCCACATTATAGTGTCATTTGTTTAATTGTCAGTCAGTCATGTCATTATGGCATCCGATCACACACCCGTACAATCCATCCATCCATTATCTGACCCGCTTCTCCTCACAGTTATCCCAGCTGTCTCCGGGGAGTTGGCGGGGTGAGACCTGAATTGGTTGCGAGCCGATTGCAGGGTACACAAAGACAAGCAACCGCGCTCACACTCTTAATGTACCTCGTGACAATTTAGAGCAGGGGTGGGCAAACCTTTTGACAGGTGGGCCACACTGGGTTCTAAAATTTGACAGAGGGGCCGGACCAGGAGCAGATGGATGGAGTGTTTTGGTAACCTCAACTCATCAGAGAAAAAAAATACATTTAATTTTAAATGAAAATGAACAAAAGCATCACAACAAAATATCTGTCTTTGACGCACCACTGTATTTAGAAAATAAATCATTAACAAGGTTTATTCATTTAATTTTTTTCAAGTTCGGCGGGCTGGATTAAAACATTTAACGGGCCGCAAGTGGCCCTCGGCCCGTAATTTGCTCACGCCTGATTTAGAGTGTTCAATCAAACTAGCATGCATGTTTTTGGAATGTGGGAGGAAACCAGAGTACCCGGAGGAAAAAACCCACGCAGGCACGGTGAGAACATTCAAATTGCACAGAAGGCCGGAGCCGGAATCGAACCCTTGCATCTCTGAACTGTGAGGCCATCGTGCTAGCCAGTTGCCCGTACAAAATAATATGAAGATTTTAAGACAATCCCAAGTTCCTATTATAGAGCTCCGGACATCACGTGACGAATCCCCGTGTGTATTCATATTTCATTCATTGATAAAAATGACTTGATTTGATTTGTTGGCTATTCCATTAGCCAAGTTCTGATTGACGCAAAATAAACTGCGTCTCAAGAAATAATTTTGATATATACATCTAATATATATATTGCTCGAGTACAAGAGAGGATGCTATACAACACTACTGTCGACTACTACCACAACCCAAAAGGGTAAATATGCATTTTTTTTCCTCTTAAGTCACCGCATGTATTAATAACATGTTAACATGTCAATGATGTGCTTACATTTGAATACCTCAGTTGCTATAGTACACAAAATCCTTCTTTTTATTCATTCGTTCATTTATTTATTACCTTGGTTAAAATTTGGCTGTATTGAGGAGGGTGCCCTGTCTCATAAAAATGAATCACCGCTAAATCCGCCCCTTTTGTGCGCTTATGTGCTGAAGCCCCAAGTCTTTAAAGCAAGCGGTGGCCAGTTGCTGATTAGACACCACTAGAGTCTGTTTTTCCAAAAAGAGAATAGCCATAAATCTAATGACATGTTTGGCTCTTATTAGAGACTGTCGAGACTCTCTCCCATGTGCAGTCAAAGCAGAGGATATTCACCCCTGCACATTCAACCGCAGCTGTGCAAAGCAGGCTGATTCTCCCCTTTGAAATTAGCACTTCATCGCCGAGATGCTACTTGTAAACCCGTTATTTTTGCTATAAATTTAGTGTCACGTAGGAAAGGGACCAGGGCAGCCGGTGAGCGAACAAGCGTAGAATTGACACCCAATACTTTACGCTGAATTGCATGGCGAATTACGTGCTGTATTAAAAAATTATGTTGGTTTGGAAAATGTCTGCACTTCCATCCATCCAATATCTGATCTACCAATCCACCCAAGAGTCGCGGGTGTGCTGGAGTCTATCCTAGCTGAATTTGGCAGCAGGCGAGGTACACCCAGAACTGGTTGCCAGCCAATCACAGGGCACACTTTGGGACAATTTAGAGTGCTCAATCAACTTGTTTAATGTGGGAGGAGTGCACTGACAGGTAGTATCGGGGCCGAATTCAAACCCACAACCTCTGCACTGTGAGGCGGCTGTACGAACCAGTCGACCACGGGGCTGCTCTTCCCTTTCGTGCAAATAAGAAACCTGGGCTTTGTGTGCATTAGTGAATTGTGCTGAATACCAAAAAAACTCAGTGTCATTCTTTGACTATGAGGAGCGCATCACAATTGAAAACAACAGTTTTGCTGACTCCTCTCAAAGGAGCCGTTCTCCTTGTGTGCACCAAGTGACCCTGAGCGAACAATTGGGAGTTTTGATTGAACCCTTGCAGTAAATTGTGATTCATAATCCATTAGTAGCAAACGTGCTATTGCTGCAAAGTAGAGGGAAAACAGCAGATGGGCCTCAATGGTATAGAACGGATATTCGCAAAACATCCAATCCGTTTTGTTTAACTCTTGTCCTCGACCGCATTGTAAAAGACAGTCTACAAACTTAGCTCGTCACCAATCTATCACAAAGCACATGAAGCCAGCTTTGCGAGCCACGACACTGTCAGCAACACATTAAACAGTCGCTAAGTCAAAAAGGAGCGTGAGTGATGATAGTCAAACAACAGCTAACTGTCTGTGTGTACGTTTTCACCAGACCTCAATATTGAGACTTTCGTCCTACCCTGCTCACTCTTGTTAGTCCAAAAACAGTGATGCAATATCTTTGACGTCATCTTGAGTGAAATGGGTGTTCCGGTCCAAGGAATGAAAAGGAACTTATACTACTTATTTACTCATTTTGATGCAGGGATAAGTCTAATCTTGCGTGTTTGGAACAGCGTTGCGCCTCACTGGACGTTCCGGTACATGGAGAGCAGTCTCGCCCTTGAAGCATCTGCTAATTTGGTCATAGAAAGTAGACCGCTCTCGTTGTGTGCGTCTCTATTTTGGCGACGGTACAAGTTTAGTTTAGAGTGCCTGTGAATTTGGTAGATGTGCCATTCCTCACCTATTTTGAACCTACTACAATCATTATTACTTCAGTAGCACAGCACATTGGTTTTAATGCAAATGAAGGATGCCGAAATGATAGTCCAGAAAAGGCTACTTCACATATGGCGCACAATGGCACAAACATCTCTGCAAAGTCTAGCAAAAGACCAAAAGAAAGAAAACTCCACTGATGTGCTGAGTTAGACTGCGTTTGCGGTAGTCTTGTGCTCAGCATGAAAATAGGGCCTGATATGCTCAGAAAACAAAACCTCTTCACAGGCTTTGATCTAAACCCATGTGCCATCGAAATGCCTTTTTCTTTAACGTACACACTCGCCACTTTGGGAGTGATTGGTGAGCCCAGACACAGCCATGTTTTTACTTGAAAAAACATTTGTTAGATTTTAAGTAAAAAAAAAATCCTGTGACCTAAACTCAACAATGCAATTTATGCAGTGCATAGTAGTGAGGAGTGTGGTGAAGTGAGGAGTGCAGTGAACTCTAAATTGGAGAGTTCAAGCAGCCATTTCACCTTGGCTGGCCAGGCCGGTCCTCGAGAGCCCCTATCCAGCCCGTTTTAGTCAATTACCACGCACCAATCAAGAGAACCTCTGACACCCGCATTCAAACTGTTACTGAGCCAACCCAAGAAGGCTGGTCAGAAGTCAGGCCAGTCAACATCTACACCATCTGTGACTTACCGCATAAACCACGTTTCACAATTCTTTTTATACTACTTTTTAATAGTTGTTTGCAGTGGCATGTGTTCTGCGGGACAAAGGAGGACATATGGGCATGACAGTTAGTCGGTGAAACAACAACCTATGGACTGAATGGTTGTTGTATTTGGAAAAAAAACAAAAACGTGTGTACGTTTGTGTGTGTGGCGTGTACTTTATGTGTGCATATATCGACAAAAAAACAAAACAACAACAGCAGAGAGAAATCTGGTGCGAGGGAGGTGGGGTTGGCGTATGCTTTCCTGGCTTGATTTCCAGGTGCTCAGATTTCATCCTCAAGGATCAGTTGAGCGATTCTTCCAACCATTCCACTACTTTGGCATCAGTAATGCCCAAATGGAAGGCCCGGAGTGAGAACTTGGCTTTCTCATTCCAAAATTTCAGAGCCAACTTGGAGCTTAGCGCACTGAGGATTTTTGCTTGTATCCTGGCAGATGTAAATATGCAGGTCACTGAGATTTGCTCTGTTTTGGTCATGGGGGAGCTCTGAGGCTCACAATAAGGCAAGGTCGCCGTTTGTTTTCCTTGCTGTATATTACAGAAAAGGTATGTGGTATTTTACATAATAAAATAATAATAGTTGTTAAAACAATCAATCCAATAAAAATAAGTAACCTTCTATTTTTCATTGGTGGATGCAAGATACCACCAGTCAATTTTACCTTGACACACTCTGGAACAATAAATATAGGCTCTATTTCCATTACTTAAGAGTCCCCCCCAAAAAACGGAGTTCATTTTGCTAACCTAAGGGCAGTTATTGTTTCACTTTTTTGACTTTGGTGGAGTTTGTGTGTGATCAATTCCCACTCCAAGTCTGATTCTATGCAATTGAAAGTCAAGGGTGACCAGACTCTTCAAATAGAGTTTATTGAACTTATTGGGGCAAAACTGCAGAGGAGCAGCTTTTTACACTCTACTTCTGACCGTATATGCCTATGTGCATGCAATTTTATTTTTGCCTCATTTTGATTAATTCTCCTGCAGTGAACTTTTTACTTTTGTAACAAATTGACATCCATAAAAATTGATTTCAATTGAATTCTAGAAGGGCAGCACGGTGGAAGGATGGTTTGCACGGTGGCCTCACAGTGCAGTGGTGCAGGGTTTGATTCTGGCTCCAGCCTCCCGTGAGGAGTTTGCATGTTCTCCCGGGTTTTCTCCAGTTTCATCCCACATTCAAAAACATGCATGGCAGGGTGATTGGACGCCCGAGGTGTGAGTGTGAGCGTGGATGGTTGCTTGTCTTTGTGTGCCCTGCGATTGGCTGCCAACCAGTTCAGGATGTAACCTGCCTACTGCCAGAATATAGCTGGAATAGCCTCGAGCACGCCTGCGACCCTCGTGAGGAGAAGCAGAACAGATAATGGATGGATGAATTCCAGGAGGTGGGATACACGCTGGACTGGGGGGGCAATCAGTCAAAGAGCACATATAACAAACAATTCCCACTCATATTTAGACCTAGGGATCATTTACAGAGAGTAACCTAAGAAACATGTAAATATGTTTTTGGCATGTGAATAAACACAAAACCTCAAATCTGCAACGCACCGTATTTTTCAGACTATAAGACGCACCTGTATATAAGATGCAGCAATTTTTTTTAACTTTTTTTTATCTAATCCACAGAAGCACGGGCAGAACATTCGAACCAGAATGTAATGCAGACCAGGGTCATGGAAGGGATCTTTTGTCTTTTAAGTTTCCCTGTAGTGATTTGTCTCTACGTTGTTGTAGTGAACGTATTAATATAATTTCCCTTTCACAGAACCATTTGGAGAAGTTTGTATACATTTATTTTATGACTCAGATTAGATGTAGGGGATATTGATCTCAGCGGCTCGCAAGTGGTGGGTTCCATACATGGCATTACAATCTGTCATAAATATCGTCTCTCTCGATTGTTATTTGTGCTATCTGTTATGTATGTCAACAATAAATCCTTAAGTGCTGCCCTCTATCCAAGGTATAGCTCTCTCTCAGGGCAGCTTTTCATTGCTGTATGCCGCAACCCTAAATCAATACACCAATAGCTTTTTCTCTTACTGAGAACTCAATGAATGCAAACAGCAAAAAAATAATATAATGCACGGACTGGAAATTTTCACAACCAATTTTTGAGAAATTGCATAGGCAGACCCACAAGAGGTAAAAATACCTGCAGATCCAATTAGTGGAGCATTTGTTTCTTAACATGGACAGCTCTGGAAACGTCCTCATTGAAAGAGTTTGTTTAAAAAAATAAGGAAAAGTAGCTAAATAACTATATTATATGACTATGTATATGTGGTATAGTGTTATTATTACTATAACAACAAGAGATGGGTATCATACACAATCTGGGCTCTGACGGGTGTTTGAGTGATAATCAAATCGATTCGTTCAGGTCTCCACTACCTGGGGAGGCAAAACAGCCCCACAATATATCTAACATACTGTATATTTAGCCCTCTTATTGACTTTGAATTTGACGCTATAAGCAAAACACTGGTGTGAGTATCAAACAAAGAAAAAAAACAACAACAACAAAATTTTAAGATTTGATTAGCAAAGATCATGGATGCTATTGGTTACATCCGTCTGTTTGGCTATAGTTCGCAATTAATTGTATCAATCAGGGGAATTTGCATGGTGAAAATTGATACGGTGCATTTTACATTTGATAAATGAGTTATAATCGGTCAAAATGCGTTGTATGTATGCATACAATGTCCAAACATACATAATAAACATTGATATAGATATAGATATATTCTGAGTGACATTTAATAAAGGGAATTGCAGGTTTGCAAGTGTCTGGAGAAAATATACATTGTATTGTAATGGAAATTCCACAAGAAGAATATTGTATGTCTCTTTTGCTAACAAAAAGGGGGACAAAGTTCACTATAATTGATTGTTCGCTCATATCAGACTGTCTGATAGAATCATTTGTAACATCATCAAAGGCAAATAATCAGGTACAGCAGACACGGGGGCCAGCAAACCAACCTGTCACCAGTAACACACCATTAGACTGTCTTCTGTCAAGAAAAAATTCCCATTAGCCTTGGATCATTGAACATGATATATGTACAAGGGAAAGGCTGTACGCACATGCACATACTGTATTGTTATGGCGTGCAGCTAAGCAACCGTGCAAGTTGATGTGTGGAACTATTATTGCAAAGGTGAAAGCATAATACACCGCCTCCAGTATATGCTTTTATTACAGTATATGTATACTGCAGCTTTATCTGAGGTAGAGGAGGCTGAGGTAGCCACAAACAAAGCTTGGTGGTGGCACTCAGGGGTTTAACAAATTCACCCACAGTACCGGACCTGAAGGATCCGCTGGTGGACATGTCCATTTAAAAAAAAAGAAATCAGTGACTGCTATGGTGATCCTTTATGAGGAGCAGGCCAGAGAGTGCTTTCAAGTTACAGGGCAATGGCATTCCCTGAGCAAGAAGAACCATGTCACATTTTTGTTCTAGACATTGAACAACCTCAACTTGGCAGTACTAGAAATGGGACAAGCATTTTAATATGCCCATGCATTGTTTTGCAGGTGCTGCACCAGGAAAATAAGGTCTCGGACTTGCCACAACCAATTCATGTGTAGTTGGAGATGGAGCTTGATTTGCTTTGCATATCGTTAATTGAAGGTGTTCACAGTGGATGTTGAACTGCCACCGTACTCATTTTTCATTAATTATTGGAACTTGCCGTCATGTACAGGTTGGTGACCCATGTGGCAGTGCTGGTGTTATGATTTAGCATGAATTTTCCTTGAAGGGTATTTGGAGTTATTGTCACAGCCTGGTGACTTTGGATAAAGGGATCAAGTCAGGGGTGGAGCTCACTCTCTGCACATCTCCCATTGAGGGTAACATTTTGATATCTATGATTTTGCTACCATTTTCACATGGATGCAATTTTCTTTGATCACTTAATACTCCACTTACATTTGCATATTTAAAGAATTTGCAATCAATCTGAATGCAAACTCAACTAATCTGTCGTTAGTAAAGATCATTTGAGTCTAACTTTTCGAAACTACAACTTTCTCACCATATCAAGTCAACAACATGGCTGGGAAGTCATTGTTCATCGTTATATCCACAGTCATGCTTTCATGAAATAAAATGCACACATACACTAAACTTTCCCAACTCATTGTTAGATTGGTCCCCTGACACTTGAAGAGGAAGCAAGAACAAACAAACTTAAAAAAAAAAAACAGTCGAGTCCAGAGTTGGGTTTTTGTGTCATTGTGATTTTTAGATGATTGTGCAATAAATGGCATGTAGGCAAAATGGTGTCGGAGTTTGGTGACAATTGATCACTTTGATTGGTTGTTCGCTGGCAAAAAGGTGCATGAGATGGAAATGGTGCACTGAACCGAAGCCACTGCAAATAAAGTGACATCTAGTAAATGAAGCTCAGCAAAACGTTACTTTTGACTTGGACTCGATCCTGCTTTTGTGATGATCATGTTGAGCAAGTCTCTGGATGTGTGCATGCGCATCGAACCTCAAGATGCTTCACGGAAAAAAACAAACGTTATGGCACTAAATTGTTGTTTCTCAGAACAATTTTTGATGCAGTAAGTCTTGTAAGTTCTCCTTTTCCCACGTCTAACCGATACCACACGATCAAGCCAGTGTTGCTTGGCAACCACATCCAAATAGGCGTTGTACTTTGTACTGCTCACTCACCGTGTTTCCCCAAAAAGACACTAGAGACCTCCATGTACAAGCTGCTATGCCACACTTATTTTTTTTCATTTTATCCCCTTATTCTAAACAGTATGTGCTTTTCCATCCATCTGCATTGCCATTCAAAAGAAACCGTTAGCAAAACATCAAATAAGAGAGAAATAGGGGAAATCTTGAATTTTGCTAAAAAGATCAAGCCAGTTCACTTGATGGACTGAGAGGACGGAATATTGTCTTAAAAGGCATTTGCTAGTTAAAGCATTTTTTATACAATGTTTTTTTGCATTTACACTAAGCCATAGCAGCCATAAAAAAAATCAGAAATTTTGGGTGGAACAACCCAAATTTTTACCTTTTTATACTCCGATTTGATGGGCGCAGTGGCTTCTCTGAGAGGTCAGAAATAAATGAGACATTTGCTTCTGTTCAGGAACACAAGTGATCACGGTGTGGATGAGCACCCCCGTTATCTGCGCGCGATGCATGATGTTAAAGCGACAGACATGAAGAGGGGAGAAGTAAACCTGAAAATTTCCTTCCATGTCAGCAACCTGATCATCCTCCCAAAGACCTTCAACCATCATCTGTCAACTGCTGACGTGTATTACGTTGCTTGATTTTCATAGGCAGTCTGTAGCTTCAGGTGGTACATTGTCGGGTAACGTTTGTATGAAAGACAGCCTAAAGTGACATGTCAAATTATATTTAAATGTTAGATAGCAGGCAGCGTTTGTGATGAAAGGCAATCTGTGATGAATATTCCGCTTCTCCAATGGACTATTTCAACATGTCTGATTTTTTTGTCTTTAATCTAAAATAAATAAATGTAATCAGCAGCAACTGCAATATATCAAATTACAATTAGTATAATAGAAAGTGTTTCCCAACCTTTATTCAGCCGAGATACATAGTTGAACATAAAAGTGAAATGACTAACACTTGCGTAATAATTTTCAGAGCAATCAAGAGAGCAGCACACCTTGCGTTGCGACTGAACGACGCTGTACGTATCAGCCGTGTCACAAAATGTCGCGGGGTTTCTCAGCAACTTTTCATGAGGGGAGCTATTCCATATGTCGAATTGGAAGTAAAGAAGCAGAGATGTTATGGCCAATCAAAAGGCCAGGTTATGTCACATGATTTTTCACAATACTGTCTGCCACCACCATGCTGTTTCAATATGTACACCGAAAGTCACGACAGGAAAACACATCCTTTCTTTTCATGAATCATTGGAGTAGATGTGAGGCCAACATTGTGTGAAAACTTGGGCTCTGCAGTTTTCGTAAGCATATCATTCCCTTGCTCATGGCTCGACACTTAACATCGGACCAGCGTTGCAAAATTGCCGTCTGGCAATAAATGTTTCTGTCCCTGACTGCAGTCCAGTGCCGGTTTGAGAAGCTTCATGTTTTATGCTCCGGAAAGTGATAAAGCTTTATTCTTGCCGACTTCAGGATGTTGAGCATCATAATCATTCGCTTGAAGCCTTTGAACAACCTCAAGTCGATATGGGTAACGCTTGATCACGCTCTGAAGCATCTGTTGAATCGAGCTGTTGTTGATGCTAAGCTACGGTGTTTCCCTTGTCAGACACTTTCACTGGCTATGTGAAAACGTCTGCTCCGGCGGTTTTGAGTTCTCATCGGTGGAGGCCGAAGCACTATGTGGTTTGACAAGAAGCGATCCTTGTTTCGAGTAACATAAATTGTGCGAGGCGTTGGAGAAATGGGATGGCCATATAGCTTCTCAAACTGGCGCAGAACTGCAGTTGTGGGGCGGGAGAGGAACTTTTTGCAACGCTGCTTCAATTTGCATTAGCAAGCCATGGCCAAGGGAATGGTTGAAATGCAGACATGCTTACAAAAAGTGTCCAAGCCTAAGCGATCAAATACTGATAGCTTCACGTCTGTCTGAATGATGCCTCAAATGAGCGATCCATCCCAGAGGGTCGCCGTAATACCAGTAGGCTTTGGGCAAGAGGCAGAGTACACCCTGAACTAGTTGCCAGACAATAGCAGTCAAATGAAATAGAGCAGAGGAAGCATAGGGTGACTTTTGGGAAAAAACAAAGAAAATATTGATCATTTCAGATTTAATTGTTGCTAAAAAGCGGAGCATTATGGAATGATGCTGTGCAACAGAAAATGTACGCATGATGGCAGACTTTCATGTCCTTCTGTTCTCCTGTTTCATCTGTTAGTATTCTTCTCCAACAATGCATAGCTACGGCTCTCGAGCCACCATGCTGCCAAAAATGGTCATGTTAACGTAACATTAAAATGTTCACTATGCAATTTTCATGCAGTACTTACAGTGCCTTGAAAATGTGTTCAGACACCAACTTTTTTCTGCAGTTTGTTTAAGTTTTTATGTGGTTGACTAGCACAAACTAGCATATAATTGTGAAGTGAAATGAAATCATTTTTGATGGTTTTCAAAATTTTTAGTGTATATACAGTATGGTGTGCATTTGTATTCAGCCCCCGGTACTATGACACCGTTAACTCCTTCACTACCAGCCAAGTAAAAAAATAAATACATTTTTTTGACATCTTTAGCCGTTAATGGCAGGAAATAAGTTAGATAGTTCAACCCAGTGCAATCAATCGCATTCAGAACTCCCCAACTTTGTAAACAGAATGTACTTGAGTATAATTTACTCTCAGTATCAATACACCTGCTCTGTGAAGGCCTCAGATGTATATTAGAGAACAACGGTGAACAAGAGGATAATGACAACGAAAGAAATCACCAGATAGGTCAGCGAAACCGTTTTAGAAAAGTGGAGAAGCCCAGAGTCACTCTGAAGGTCTTGCAGAAATACACAACGCAGGTGGTAGAAAAGGACAACTATTTGTCGTGCACTCTACAAATTTGTCAATTTATTTAGTCAAGTCAATTTTATTTGTATAGCCCTTAATCACAGACAGTCTCAAAGGGCTTTACATAGCCACAATCGACATCCCCGATCTTAACCCCCAGGAGGGCAAGGAAAAACTCACAAAACCTCATTAGGGGAAAAGTGAGAAACCTTGAGAAGGGACCACAGATGGGGGAATCCCCCTTCCAGGATGACCAGGCTGCAATGGATGCCAACTGGGCAACATTTGACACATACAATGATGCTATGCAATAATAGATGAGATAATATAAGAGTCAATTGAATGAAGTGCTGCAGGAAGATGACTTCAGTGGAGTGGGTCCTCATCCAGGGCCGTAATATCCATGGCAAATCTGGCCTTTAGGGCAGAGTGGTAAGAAGAAAGGCATTGTTGACAGAAAGGCACAAGAAATCCCATTTTACATGTAAAGTAGGGAACACATGCGGAAGAAGGTGTTTTGGTCAGATGAGACAAAAATCTATTTTTTTGGGGCCTAAATGAATGCTGTGCGTGTGCGTGTGTGTGTGTGTGTGTGTGTGTGGTGGAAAACTAACACCGTTCATCACCCTAAACACACCACCCCACTGTGAAACATGATGGTGCAAACATCATGCTGTGGGGTTGCTTTTGTTCAACAAAGATGGGAAAGCTGCTCCGTGTTGATGGGAAGATGGATGGAGCTAAATTCCGGGGGATCCTGGAAGAAAACTTGTTGGAAGTTGCCAAAGATGTGATTTTTGGAAGGAGATTTCTCTTCCAGCAAGCAAATGACCCAAAACATGAAGCGAGAGCTACAATGACATAGTTAATAAATATATTTCAAAAAATGACCTAGTCAAAGTCCAGGCCTTAATCGTGTTGAACATCTGTGGCAAGACTTGAAAATTACTGTTTACAGATGTTCGCCATCCAATCTGGCTGAGCTGGAGCTTCTCGGCAAAGAAGAATGGGCAACAATTTCAGTGTCTTGCTGTGCAAAGCTGGGAAAGAAATCCAGCAAAAGACTTGCAGCTGTAATTGCAAAGAAATATGCTCTACAAAGTGGTGACGTGTCCTAACGCACAGCACTTTCTTACCAGAAAATGTGGTAAATTATGTATAATTTCCATTCCACTTCACAATGTAGTGCCACTTGCTGTTGGTCAATCATATAAAAGCTTGATTAAATAAAAGAAAATTAATAAAATTGACAGAGTTGTTGTAAAGTGGAAAAATGTGAAAAAAGTGCGATGTAAGAGTATTATATTAAATTATATTTGCATTTTGTGGTTAAATATTTAATTATTTTTCTTATTTTACATTTTTGTGGTTCTTTTGCCATTGAAGCATATTTTAATGCCACATTAACTATAGTAATTGCAACTCAGAAAATAGATTTGGACATTTGTATTGTTGCCATTTTTTTGTAATCAATTTATTTGAGTTCAATTGATGTATTTTGAGTGTGGAATTTTAAACATGGGGCTTGCCAACATTACTGACTCAGGTGAACCAGAACAATTTTTTGAGAGACTCAGAGTAACCCAAACCCACAAAATGAGCAGCTCTCAGAACTCAGTTTTGGTTTCCATAACATTCAACACTTCAACGGTCTATTATCTGAGCCGCTTTTCCTCACAAGGGTCAATGCCATTCAAGACTTGCACATATAAAATCAAATAGGTTGTAGTAAATGTGTCTGGCAAATCTAAAAAGAAAGTTAGGTATTACGAATCATAACTTTTTAAACAATGCACACCATCAGAGTAAATTATGTACAGTATTTATTTGTTTAATTATTTTGAAAATTGAAAAGCGTATTGAGGTAGCAGTCCGACACTTGCTGTTTTAGAATACATAACTAGGTGACTCAAATTGAAATTGTCAATGAATATTTAATTAAATCAAAGAATGGCACAATCATTGCACAACTTTGATGTGGCCGACATTTTGAAACATTCATTTAAAACTTAAAACGAATTAGACTGATTGGAAATGGTATATTAGTATAGTATAGTATAGTTCATTGGCTTTTTAATCATATTTGAGCTAAATAATTCAATGACACCCTGTCTATGTAATCCACTTTAAATGATTAATTCATCAAGAAATCTTATTTGAATCCAAACTGAACTCATACAGCTTTCTTGAAGTGTCCATTTATTTCGTTAATTATTTCATAATCAAATTTAGTAGTGAACAGCAACTCTGCTTAGCGCCGGTTAAAGGCCCTCAAATTCTCTCGATTGAACTATATTCGCTTGTCTGGAGTTTTCCAACCAACTCGACGATAAATGCATCGCGTAGGAAACATGGAGAGGATTGAGAGCCTGCGCCGAAACTGAGTATTACAACACAAAGCAGTGCGATGGATAAAGTTTAAAATTATCTGCTCATCATTTTGTCAATGAAGCTACCCTTTGTGCAGCTGCCACTTTGTTTAATTGTTGCCGCTAACTAACCGTGATCAGATTGATCCTCAAATAGTTTAAGTTCAGTTAACTTTGGACTCCTCAGCGAGTTTCCTCAGCGATGCTTATGTCACTGGACCTAACAGTGGATGCGGCGTGTTGTCAAAGATGGATCATAATTATCGACCGACTATTTTTGCTCGGTTTCAACAAGTTTTGGCAATGTGATACATCATTTATATATATATATATATATATATATATATTTTTTTTTTTATTTAAATACCTGGTACACCACATGTTCCGGCCATAATGAGGTTGCGTTCAAAGATTTGCGTAGAAAAATAGGGAGAGTCCGTCAGAGGTAGTAGCTGAAGGATGAAGAATGACAGTACAGTACCTACATTCACTGAATAGTTGGCAAACAAGAAATTACATCACGTTCCCTCATAGAGTCATTCGTGAACGGTAATAGTGTGGCAGTAGGTTCAATAATAATAATATTGCCTTTATTAGTCCCACAATGGGGAAATTCGAGATTCGAACCCAGGCCTCCTGGGGAGACTGGGTCCTGAACGCGGCGCCTTAGACCACTCGGCCATAAAATCTCTCTGCCATCTGACGCTGGCTGCTGATTGGTTATTGGCGAAGATTGACACCATGCGCGTGGCTAAGCTCAAATGAACTGAGAAAGAAACGAATCACTTGAGGAAGTGATCCAGTTGTTCACATTCACTGAAGAGTCATTCTTTTTAACGAATCGTGCGCGGACGACACAACACTAACTTGCGTGCGCTTGGACGCAAACGACATATGGGAAAAACTGTTGTAGTGTTGCCTAAGTTCACTCTCATAATTGGAGGGGAAAAATGCACGGCAAAAAAAACAAGATACGCAGATGACCATAGGATGTTTTAGCTGAACGTAATAGTAATCCTGCGATAGAAAAATTAAAAATAAATAAATAAAAATAAACAATATTTGCAAAGTATGCAAATTATTTTTGAAGTAAATCAAACTGAGTTAAAATACTTTACTGAGTTAAAACATTTTGGATTAATCACCTGCGTTAACGCTTTAATTTTAACAGCCCTATATATGTATATATAATTGTTTTTTTTTTTTGCATCTGTGCCAGCGGGGCAACCATAAAAATACAGCCAAACTAGCATATTTTGTCAGCACATACACTAGTCTATGCAAGAGGGTTCAGCGGGCTCATTCTCCCTTATATAGTATGTTTGGCATTATCTGAACATTTCAAGGCTTCAAATCTTCAGCTGTACGCAGTTCACGCCTTGCAAACATCATGAATTTTCCAAAGGGTACCTTATTTGGCAAGCACAAGTTCTCTTTGAAAGGTCATGCAGTAAGGTAAACACAGTTGTTCCCAAATTTATGAAGCACTCGTATCAACTTGAACCGGCTAAAAAGCCACCCTATGAAGGGGAGGTCGTCAAAACATGCAGGAGAGCTAAGGCGTGAGGGGATGGGGCCAGTTTATGTGTGCCCTTACATATTGTGTGGCCTTTTGCAGTGACAGTAAAACATATTTTCTGTTAGCCTCTTACTGATTGTCCACCCCTGGGTTGTAGAAAAAAAAAGTTAAGTTGAGTTAAGAGTTGAGCCGCCTGCGGCACAGCAAGACTTCGTCCGTGATGTGTCCTGCCCTAGTGACATTGCGCTCTCCACTTATGTCCGCCTCATCACAAATGCCTCGTATTCCGTGTTGTACTTTAGTCAAGTGTTTCACAAGGTTTGTTGTGTTGCCACAGCTCCTGACCTTATCTCCACAACCATTTCAAATTGCATCTTGGCAGTTTGTGGAGCTGAATTAGCGCCACACAGTTTCTCATCTATATTGAAATATTCAATGTATAAATAAGTTCTTGCTCCGATTGGGTCTCATTTTTGTCCGAATTTGATATGGAAAACTGATTTCCTCCGATTGGTAGCTGTCAATATGTGGGCATCTTGTGGCCAACATGTTTCTTCATTGTTTTGGCTCCACTGAAATTCAGCGGGCGGAATTGTGGGCAGCCATGATGCACTCTGAGGCGGCTTTTTGTTTTTTTCTCTATATTGGTCATGCCTGGTGAACCTGAAGCAGATTACCTCCATGGTGTTGCTGTGACCTTACTCACAACTGGTGTTTTGAACAGGGCAGCTCAACTTTAACCAACACCTTCAATCTCATCTCTAAAAAAAGACTACTGGCGTGGACAGAGATTGTTTGGACTACAATTTAGGAGCAAAAGAGTTGCGTCCACATACACAAGCCTAAAGATTCATTGGGAATCTGGCTCGTTGATGTTGACAAACTGAAAAATAGAACACTTGGTTTGTTCAATTCGGACGCTAGCAAAGGGTTACCAATTACACCAGAGTGTAATTTAAGACTGCTTGCAGGAAGTGTGGCTATAATAAAATATGTATCATCTTCCCACTACCCACCCTGCCTGACAGCCAACAGAATGGTCGGGTAACCTCCATTCATCTATGACAGCATGCATATTCTGACTCTCTACCAGACCCACCACTCTCCAGGGAAATCTTGGAGTTGACAACATGGGGCCTGTGATAGCCTGCCTACTGCGGATAAAGAAGTCATCCCTACCATGATCCTGTTTTACACAAGTCACATTTATTATATTAAAAGCGGATCAGCCATAGGATGATAACCTTTAGAGAAGAGTAACAAATGCAGACACCATTAAAGAAGGAAGCAAGTGTCTATACAATCACACTAAATATCTTGCTGATGCGGAGATAGGATATTGCTATATTTGAAAGAAACAAGTGACTCAAGAAAAAGCGTCATGGTCAATTTTTTGTTTTGTTTAATTGTATATATATCACTGTGTATATTAATTTGCAGCATGATGAATTAGGCTTTTGATGTTGTGTTATATCAAAATAATATTTGCAAGATTAGCCATTCTATTTGGCTCTTTATTCAAAATATGAATACTGCAACTGAATAATTCAAGAAATTATTATAAAGCCACCAGATAGAGTTAAATAAATACAGTGGCCTTTTTCATAGTCAGATTTGCAACTAGTTCCTTGGACATTAAAGCGGATGTGTTGTAGGAAAAAAAAAATTAATTGCTTGCATACAAATAATTGGGTCTCTCGAGTCGCTGATCATCAATCAAGTGCGAAATTAAACAACCAAGTAAATATTTTTTGATGTGCCATTTTCTGAAAACGTGCCCATCAGCGAGACGTTCTGCACTTTAACCTCACTGTTGATGTTTCTCCATCCATGACTAAACTTAGCAAAGCCACTTTCAAGCGCACCGTTTTTGAACGGCAGTTCATTTTTGAGTTCCACTATACTTCCAGGAGAAAATCTGGCGCACGAAACAAGCCTTCATATGAACATCATATTTGACAAACCCCCGCCACCGCACATCCACAAAATGTAAAGCTTGGCAATAAAACATGTGTGACCTCAGTCAGGAATTCTATTTTGTTTGGCGACGGATACTAAGGTACTTTACTTTACTCGTGCCTGCTAGGAATGAAAGATTTTAAGGATGGGGTGGGATTAATATGGTTTTGAAGAACGTGGTAAATGACATAAGTGATCATGAAGTTACAGAAGAGCAAGACAGCATTATTAAGGAGGATTATTTAACCCCACAGCATGAACTGATCGTCTGTGGTTGGTGCGGCAGGCCTGACATAAAAGATTTCCACGTTGAAGGCGCATCCACTTCTGTTTAATGATCTAATTCCCGAAAGGGTTTTGCGATGCACAGATGGATGGCAAAATAGTGACCTGCGAATACACAACCAATTAACAAGAAGAATTTAACGTTCCTGCTGAAGGAGACAAGATGGGTTAAACATGCAGAGGAGAATCAAACCGTGTTTAGCGTCTAAAGCCGTTAGCATTTGCAGCTGCCTTTAGTCTAGCGTCGATGACCCCGCATAGAACTAATAGACCTTGGAGAGTAAATGCCCTCACATCCATTTAGGCAGTGAAAGAGGCGGAATTGACGAGGTTTATTTTGTAAGTTGATATTGTTACAAAGAGCGACATGGCCTCCGTAGCACAATAAGGTAAATACGACTCAAACGTACAGTATAATTGTTGAGAAACAGACATTAAGCTAATATAAAGGGAACGTTTAGAGAGCTCATCAAATGTTTTATGATTCGTTTGTTCTTTTTAAGTTTTGAAGACGCCATAGATCAAATAACAGCATGCTTATTGGATTGAAATTCAAATGGCATAACATAACGCCTGGGGAGAAATGTATGACTATTTTAGATCTGAATATTTAAATGATTTGTTTGTTACCCATTGTCAAACGAATTTAAAACTGATTATCTTTTTGGGCTTATGTACAGAACAATATTGTAAGTCAAGTTGTTATTCACGGTCAGCATAGCAAGAAATTGCTTTGGGATATAAAACAGTGTGATGGACTAAGTTACATTACGAGTGGCCTTTTGGAGTCAGTGAATGGTGGTCAATTTGTAGAGGTATTGTTCACGTTGGCATTTCTACGGAGGTCTGTAAAGGCACCTTGGAGAGGACCGAGGGCTGAGATTAATGTGCAATTTAAAACAAGGAAGATGTGAATAATTCAAGATTGTAAGAAGAACAAATGTGGAGCACAGCTCAGAATTATGCCGGTCGACTAAAAAACTAGAGCATTAACAAATCCGGTCTGAATCTGTGATAGTGAACAATTCTCCTCCTCACAGGTGTGGCATAGTAAGATATTGATTTGGCAGCCTAATTATTGCACAGGTGTACCATAGTCTACTTACAATAAAAGGTCACTGGCAAATTGCACTTTTGTCACATCGAATAGCACAGATGACGCAAGCTGTGCAGGGGCATGCAATTGGCTGTGTTTGAATTTTTATAATCCGACCATGAGCTATCTGCAATGGTTTTTCACAGAATTTCTCAGTACATTCACAACAGCCCGGGACCTCTACATTAAGCATCTGCACCACCAAGATTCTCGAAGACCAGCCAACCGAATTGCTTGACGTTCTGTATACAAATTATAAGGAACTTTCTAATCCGGTCTCATTGCGACTGTAGATCATTGTCATAACTGACATGACAGGGAAAATGCTGACATTCGATAGCGTATGGTTTTGTAAGTGGTGTCGGTGGAATAATTCCGGTTTTCATTGCACAGGGCTGATGGCTGACAGTAGTATACTGATGTCAACGTTTAGGATTGATTGGCCCATGTGTCGGTGAGGTTATGTTAACGATTTCTTGAATTGAAGTCACCGGAATGCACTCTCAGAGAAAAGATTTGCTACATATTGACCATATGATGAGAAACCTTTTGGCTGCTGGTTTAAGCATTCCTTTTGTTTGTTTCACGATATGCAGCCAGGACATATCAGGCCCGCTTTGACTCCAGTAAGATGCTCTTATTTATTTATTTGTTGTTTTTTGTGTTATGTCGTGTGTGTCAGCCATGGTTATTATAGGTAATGAAAACTCCAGAAATATAAAACAAATAAAAAAAAAAAAACATTTTCGGTAACAAAATAAAATAAAAATTAAAATGCTTTGAAAAAAAAAGAAAACTAACTGAAATGACATTTTACATTCATAGAACTAATTATAATTATAGCGAAAATGTCCTTTGGAAAGTAATTTAATACACAAGACTTTGGGGTTAATTTCAAAAGTATTTCTTTCGATATTACTGCACGGGCGTTAGCCAGACGAGAAGTTTGAATGGTTGACTTGGAGTTGTAGTCCTCTTTAAGCGACATCATCAAGCAGTCGCCAATAAGATAAGAGCTAGCACATGACGTCGCTACTACGAGATGTGTGTCTTTTGGGTCGAATGGCTCACCTGCTCACACCCCAAAATCCTTTCATATATGAAAAAACTGCATACAGTGTACAAAAAAAATAATACACTGTTCAACAGGGTTTAGTACTCCTCAAATTCAATCCACAATTCCACTTCAGGAGTTGGCAACAAGGCAGCCTCGTTTTATTTCATTCCGGTGCATGCATGCATACATCTAATTTTAGAAGCAATAACATGGACTTTACGTCTCTCCATTAAATTGTACACTATTATCAAAATGTTTCAAAATATTTGATTATTTTTTACTATCCAATACTTAGCATGATGTTTTTCTAATCTTGCACACAAATAAAAAAACACACAAACCAGTAATATTAAAATTAACTAAAACTAAGTGTTTTAGAAAAAATAAAACTAATAAAAACCAACAAAGCCACCCTAAAAATTTATTAAATTTAACTGAATTTAATAAACAAAACTCAAAACAAATTAAAAACTAATGAGAATCAAAATTCCAAAACTATAATAACCCGGTGTCACCTCATCATATGTTTTCACTTTAATAGTCCAGAGGCTCATGTGTGGTCTATTTATGTATGAAAATAAAATCTGTGAAAGTTTTGAATGTCCATGATTTCTTACAGTATTTTCATGCGTCCATTGCATTAGAATGAACGTTAAGCAATGAATCCACCACAGGGCACAGCGTTGTATGACATTTTTCCCAAAGACTTATTTTTTTCATAATTTTGTACCATTAAGTGAGTAGAATATTTCGGTTTAAATAATACTGTTTTGAGGAATATCTTCTACTACGCATTGATAAGTTCTCAGATTCAAGCCTCAGTTACAGGAAAAGGAATTTATTCAGCATCTTGTCATGCGTGACAAATTGCAAACAAAATAATGAAACCTCCACCATTGTTTTCCTACACCCTCCTGTCATGTGTAGTTAGGTTTTGTCGTTATTTCTCCTTGTTATGCATGGGTTTAATGGTGGGCATCATGCTTGATTTCATTGGAAATCCAGTGAAGCAGTAAGTTGGAAAAAGCAAGGTGAAAGTCTTGTTTATGAGATGTATCTTTTGGCTGCTATGGTCCCTGGGTGCCTGCGGGGGGGCTGGGCAGACATGGTAACCGTGGCAACTCGGGAAAGACTCATCACAGACTCATGTAAAGAAAAACAGAGACACGGACACTCTGTCCTCATTTTTTTCCCTTTCTTCTGTCTCGCCTCACACTGAGTGCTGTTTTTTTTTTCTTGTCTCATTTGTATGTAGGCAGCATGATGATGTAATGGTCACCATGTCTGCCTCACAGCTGAGAGGTTCTAGCTTTGAATCAACGCGCAGGGTCACCACATTCTTGCATGTTTTTTTCTTTTTTTTTTTCCTTTAGTAATGCAGCTTCCGTTAGCACTCCAAAAACTTCAATGTTACACCTTGTAAAATAATATTTGAAGAAGCCATTTCCCTAAACTCACAGAGCACAGGGTCAGCAGTTCCAATAGCAACAATATAAGCTATTGGAGTGAAATATGCCTTCAGTTTTAAAGGAGATTTTATACAGTTTTGTTACGAAGCAATTCCCACATCTTAATAAAAACTATGTGGCATGCTTCAGTCAAAATAACCCAAGAACAAAGCGCACTTTTTCAACTTTCACCCAGTTTAATAACAGTAGCTTATATTTATACAGCACCCATTAAGTAAAGTGATGATGCTTAAAAAAGTAAAATAAAAAAAGAAAAGAAAATACACTTTTTGAATCAGAAATTGACTTCAGAGAGAGAAAAAAAGTGAAAAGCTTACCAACGGTAAAATCATCTGGGGTATTCTTTGCAGACAGTGGCTGGGCCTCCGCAGACCCAAATATGTGTCATGATCTCTTTTGTTTGCTTTTTGATTAGTATTTAGTTACAGGTTGTACTTGTGTTTCTTTGTCTGTCTCGTCAAAATGATTGTGTCTCCCTTTGCTTGTCGTCCCATTCCCTCGTGCTAGCCAATCAGTTACCTCCAAACCTTTGAGTCCAGGTGTTCCTCGTTATCTCGTCAATTTGTATTTAGTTACCTGGTTCCTTTAAGTTCTTGTTGGTTCGTTGTCTTTTGTCACATGTCCTCTGTCCTGACTCTGTTACACCAGTCCAGTCGCTTTTGTTTGTCAAGTCCAAGTCTTCCTTTTGTAGTGTTTGTTTGTTACTTCGATTTTTGCACTTTGATATTTTTGTTCATTCCAAGTTTCTTGTTTGTCTTTTTGTTATATAATCTCAATTATCTGTGTGCTTGTGTATATTTCCACAGCAAGAACAATATTTAATGCCAACTATACTGTTCCATAGCCGAATATTAAATCATGTTCATAAAACGGGACGAAAGCCTCAATAAAATAAGATTATAGTTGTCAAAGAGGAGAGAGGATTCAGTGGAGGCTGAGTAGAAAAGTCTGCTGCAACTCAAATTCTCTGCTCCTCATGGAGGAAAGGTGTGCATGGGGGATTTTGCAAAATTGAAAAGACAAAAACATTGTGGAGAATCCCAGATTGAAGCAATGATAATATGGAAATGTCTCAAGTGCAGCAGGCTGCTGATCCATGAATTTATCCAGATGTTTCTTGCGGAGACATACGGTACAAATGCAGCCAGAGAGACCCAAGAACCCGTGTCGACTCGGTGACCCTTTTGTCATAACCAGGGTTGGAGAGTATAACAAGTGGATAAATTGTTACAAATAGCTCAATGGGGCACATTGCACTGCCGTCGTAGACGTGATACTATGAGCAAACCAAGTGATCATCGCTGCCATCTGGGGCAAGGGAGCTAGCGTTACCTTTAAGTTATGTGGACAAGTGAAGAGCAAGTTGCAGAAAAGGGTTAAGCATTCAACCAAAAACAGGCTTTCCTAAGAATTCATTTTTAATGACATTTACAAATAAAAATGTGAGTTGTCAGAGACATCCCGACGACTGTATTATTTGATTACCATCCTGCCACAAATCACCCACAGTTTTAGAATTTAAGGACCATGTTAGCAATACAAACCGCTAAACTTGTCACAATGGGAATCAAATAAATAAATAAATGAAACATTTTTTTTTCACCTTAAAAAAAAAACGTGTGTACTATTTTCATATGTGACAGGCGTGGGGCTTAACACTAAATGGCAAGTTTGCCATCATGAGCATAATTTGTCCATATTTTCTTTTTTTTTGTTTCATTTCACGGGTAATCACAAGCAGCATTTTAAAAACTTAATGAAGCTAGCAAATCTAACTGCAAGTGCTTTGGCTTCCTCCCCATTCCAAAACCATGCATATTAAATATTCATAACACAGAAAATGCACCAGACAAAATATCAATATTGTATTCGATTTATTTTGCCTTTATGAGAATTTTTGTATGTACTGTATATGCTTTGTGTTTGATGAAATGCTGCTGACAGCTGTTTTTCGTGTGCATTTGTTATTTTTATTTTTTTTGTTGAGGGTGAAACTGCCAAACAATCAGCATCAATGATACTGATGCTGGAATGAAAGCATATTCCCAAAAAAAAAATGCAATTATTTTTGGCTGATTATACCCGTTTTTGCACTTGTGCACCATTTTCTGTGATTGTCTTAGTGTTCAGACTGGTCCTATTGTGTTCACTTTTAGCTATTCTGTTCTGGTGATCAACATGTTAAAAAACTTAAAAAGTAAATTGACATTGGACTTATTGTCTTTCAACTGTACATTTCTTTCTCTAGTCCATTTAGCAACACGGCTTATAACTACGACTATACGGGATCTGCTGCGACAACAAACCACACTTCTAATCATAACAAAAATATTACTTTTATTAATAGCAGCCCCAATAGCTACATATTAAACATTTAGCAGTCCGATCAAAAATATTGCTAATAATAATAATAAAATTACAAGACAATTTGGCTTGTGACTTGGCAACCTTGATATAATTTAGCCCTCAGTGAGACCTAATTGGGTAACCCTGTTTGTTGATGTTCTTCATATTAAACAGAAATTTCTTTCATATGTATTTAAAGATTAATTGGGTTGTGAACACACAGGAAAAAACATACCAGGTGGTATGGGTTTAGAAAGTAACCAAATAATCAAAAGCCGAAGGAGCAGGTGCAGCATTTAGAGCATACTCACTCACTCTACACTTGGTGGTGAGTGCACCAAAATCATTCCTATGGCCTTGAAGTTTTAGACCAAGTTAACTATTGTCATTGTACAATTTGTCAAGTGTAATAAAAAGTGAGAGTCTGCCGAAAGCCCGTTTCACTGCATTTTATTTAGATGCAACATTAGCGGGTTCTGCAATTGTAACAGCTCGACAATAATACTTTGGATTAATACATGTTCAAGATCACATATGATCAACACTTTGGCCCAGTAACATTTAGGGTAAACAGTTTGCGCCATACCTTCCGTAAAATTTCTGTTTTGGTTTTCCATCGCTTACCTAAACACAAAAACACAATTTGGCAAAATAAATATGGGTGTGAATGTCTTAAAAAGTGATTATTATTAATTTTATACCATTTGCATAATCAGATCTGGTGAATCTCGTTTTGATTTTATTTATTTGTTTATTTATTTATTTATATCCCCTTGCGAATTCTGTAAAGGATTTAAACAAGAAACCGAAAGAAAATAAAAAATACTCTCACGTACACAAAGAAATATTGTAGTTGCAATCACACTCATATACAACCTTTTTTTTTCTTTTTCCAGGGCCAATAAAACAAATAAGTTGTTTCACAGGAGCTGAAATTTAGTTAAGGAACAAGATCAGCAACAAGATAGTATGGCCGAGCACGCTGTTCAAAGGATGATAAGAATCTTTCATCCAGACGGTGAGAAAATGGAGCTAGGCATTACAGTATTATGTTCTTTGTTCGGCATTCTCACAAACTAATGTGTGTTCTTTTTGCACAGCTGCAGTCTGACTAAAATATTAGACACTGCATTCTATTGGAAGATGTCTGCCACTTGGAGTAGTCAAGCGAAGATGACATGCCAAGCTTTGTTGTCTCCCTTGATCTATAAATGCCTTGAAGCTACACAATGGATGTGCCCCTAAGTACAAAAGAATTTAGAAGCTTCAGGTTCCTTTTAAATTTAGCTGGAAAAAAAAGAAATGACAATTCTTTAGTGACTGGGAGACAACTGAGCCGTATTAAGAGAACGGGAGAGAAACAGGAAGAACTACAACTAAAGTGATTTTCTAAAGTCCACGTTTGATTGTATTGACCTTAATGGTCGTCGATGGTGGGATATATTGTGTGTGCTCTTACATTCACTAACACAAGCTATTCGTAATTGACGGCTAAACTGTCACATTCACTGATTTATTGATCAGCAATTAAACCATTAAACTAAAGCAGTGAGCGAACACAGATGTGCTACTCATTATCTTTGTTGCTTCTCTCTTGTGGCTTGGCTGAACAGGCTTTGGGATCTATTACGATTTCAATGGAGGTCTCAAGTGACCAATGTGTATCCATACATCTTGAATATATATATTATACTGTAGCCCACTTGTTTCACAGGTTGTTAGCTTTAGCGATTAGCTTTAGCTAACCGGCTTTATTATTGGCTTATTTGCAAAAGACAGAACCACCCGCTTTAAACAGAGTAATATAATCTAAGGTGTTACAACAGCATGGTAAGTGTACTATATTGCTTTATTCTTTGTGTATTTTAACCAAAACATGTCAGAGACCTGCGATCAAGCTATATCAATCGGCGTTGGGCTAGTTTACGTTGATGCTGGCCACACGTCGACACAACATAATTTTTATAAGTTATTGTTCGAGTGAATCAATATAATTAGAGGACATTTTTCTTTCTAAAAAATCCTCATAACTTTGTTTTTTTTTTTTAATTATAGTTAGAGTGATATTTTTTAAACAAGTCATATCTGGTCATAGCCGTTGATTTCCCATCATTTACGTCACCATGCAAAATGATTCCTAGTGGCAAAGAAGAAGAGATTTTTCTTATTTTTTTAGATGAAACTGTTTGTTTGTGTAGGACATGGCCAAAAGCAGCGTGAAATTTAACAGAAACGTGAAAATTTGCCGATGCATCTTGACTGGCGCTATGGCATCAAAAAGAGCAACAAACCGGATGTTGGAGTGCAAGGTGGTGGGACAGACCAAAAAGGCTTTGCTGCCTCATTGAAAAACTCGATTATAAATCATCTTCTGCTCAATGACTTAGTTAGAAGTATTACATATGCACGTTTTGTGTACACATTGGTGCATTTGCACGTGTAGTAAATGAGGTCCATTGAGAGCAGTGTCTCGCCGGGAAACCATGGAGACTAGCTGTTAGTTTTGAAAGGTAGCCCTCGGCAAAAATATACATTGTTACATACAGTTGTTCTTTAGGAGATGAAACATCTTATCAAAAGGGTTTGTTTACATTGAAGTTTCAATGTGTAAAAATAATATTCTGATTATTTGGTGAGTTTGTTTATAATAGGAGAACTAGAGTATTAAGATCTTGATTTCAGTGTTGTTGTTATTTTATCTTTTGAAATGAGAAAAAGCTGAGTTGTTTCCAATGAAACAATCTCATTGTCTTTATTTGGCATTACCTTGTATATACATGTATATATATATATATATATATATGTGTATATATATGTCTATATATATATATATATATATGTGTATATATATATGTGTATATATGTATATATATATGTGTATATATATGTATATATATATATATATGTGTATATATATATATATATATATGTATATATATACATGTGTGTGTATATATATATGTATATATATATTCGGTTTTACATTTTGGGGTAGCTTTAATAACAAGGTTAACTCATTTTGATTGGACTTCATCTTTAATTTTCAATGATTCATGAAGTACACCAAGACAATTAATGAGTGCCAAAAGCCATCTTTACTGATATGTTGCCTGATCGACATTGTCAGAGGTGATAATTTCAATTTTAATAAATTCTTTATAACAATTCAGAGATACACACTACAATGAAAGGACAAAATACAAAAATGTGTAAATGATAAGAGAGGGGCTTCGAAGGAATTCAACTGACTGCACTCAGTCTTATCTGTAATCTGGTCTCGATCCTAGAAATGGCACTGAGATGATTGTATTTGGAGCATCAAAAAAAAAAAAAAAAAAAGGCAAACTTAATTGTGCCCTGTCTATTTATCCCCGACACATGGCCTAACCAAAGCTGACAAGCTCGGGAAGATAGAGTTGGAGATGGAGATTGCAGACAATGCCAAAAAAGAAAAAAAAAGAAAGCCGTGTTTGCCTGAGGGGTTAGAAAGAGACTGATTTAGTGATCATGCATGCATTCTGAGTGTGGTACTGTATACTGTGGATTTTGCCAAAAAACAAGCAATTCAGTTCATCTACATTGCTGTCAATTCCATTTATGAAGTACAATTTCTTGTCTAGACAGTTTAAGATGTTGCAGAGTACTGTACTGTTGTTTTCCGGTATTCATCATTCAAAAGCTTCAAGGCCTTCTCTGCTGGCCGAACATAATCAAGAAATCAATCAACATCATAGTTATGATTATGAGAGTTTTTATCCAATCAGAATTCAGCTTATGTTGCCAGGCAGATTTTGTTCTTTTTCTCCGAGCCATCAGATTCTTCCCCTCCGCGTGCCTGTACTGTGTGAGTGAACGGGCTCTCAGAGTTGATAGACAGTTGCAATAGCCAATCAGATCATGAGTTGGTTAGTCAGCCTTCTTGCTGGCCTTACGTAGAACTCACTTCTGACCGGGTAGGCCCAGGCCAGACATTCTTACCTGGCGACCGTTCCAAGATCGAAAATATATTCTTGTTTTTTTTTTAACCCACAATGGCCGAAGGAGGAAAAGTGTAGATTTGATTTTAGTTATACTTGCAAGGCCCTTTTGAAGACGGACCTTTCAAGAGAAGCTCTCTTGTGAGCCGAGGTGGTCCAACATTCGGTAGTGCGTAAGTGTGTCCGTAGATGATGTCTCCAGCCGTGGCGTCATCAATGATGGTGTTATGACTAAATATGACTTCACTGAAGGCCTAGGCGTGAAATGTACGGTCCGCTACTGGTATTCAGTGGTTTCTGGTCCACATTTACTTTCACATAAAAAAAACAAAAGTCACTTAGATCACTCTGCGAAGTCACTCTTTTCGTGTTTATATAAATTATTGTATTTAAATCATGTGTAAAAAAAAAAAAATGCATATCGTCAGACAGTCTTAGGCAGAGGAATATGCAGTGCAAGCATCATGCAGAGAACAAGGATGTTGTGGTGCCTAAAATGGGGAGCAGGGAAGCTGCTTTACATTCTGAGACCATCTGGAGGTGCTCTGTGACTTTCCAGCATCCATCACATGGCAAAGTTTGTAGCTATGATTGATTGGCAAGAATTTGAGTTTAGGGCTGTGCTTGGCATAGAGGGTTGGCTGGCAGTTATGAGGCAATCAGGCATCTCGCTTCAATGCAGACAGTAAAGGCTTTGGCATGATTCAACAGCAGCGCCGGCAGGGAATGAGAATAGAATCCCTGAGTTAAAGGTTTGCTCTTTTTCATCGATACGGCCACCGGTTACAATGAATAAACCCACAGAGCTTTTGTGCTACTATGGCACCATCGGTGTTACTTTCATCAATTTTAAGAGAGAATACTTTTTAGTTCAACAAGAAAGAATGAAAAAAAAATATGCATCACATTATATTGTCTAATTTAATTTTGATGCCTACTTATCCAATTGTGAATTAACATGATCTAAAATCAATTGCAACATTCGGTTTTTGTATTCTTTTTGTGGGGAGTTCTATTAATCACAGTTGTGAATTTGGATGCTTTTTTTTTTTTATTCATATCGGCTTGAGTATGAAAATGCCTTCAGGATTTTCCAGAAATATAGACTTGAACTGGCATGAATGAGGTGAAACACACCCACACGAGCTAAAACAAGTGCGAGGCGAGGGCAAAAGCACAGCAATGCCATGTTGTAGCCCAAAATGGGGAATGATAGGTGACTTTTTATTTTTTACAATTAAGGCAGCAAGTCGTCTCTGGCTGACTGACAGACCACCAGTCAACTAAAGGGTACATATCGAGGGGTGGGCAAACTACAGCCCGGGGGCCACATGCGGGCCGTTAAACATTTTAATCCGGCCCGCAGAACTTGAAAAAAAAATTAAAGTTTTTTTTTCTCGGATGTGGTGATGTTACCAAAACACTTCATCCATCTGCTCCTTGTCCGGCCCCTCTGTCATATTTTATAATAATAATAATAATAATAATATTCCCTTTATTAGTCCCACAATGGGGAAATTCGAGATTCGAACCCAGGCCTCCTGGGGAGACTGGGTCCTGAACGCGGCGCCTTAGACCACTCGGCCATCCTGGCAGAGCCCATTGTGGCCCGCCAATCAAAAAGTTTGCCCACCCCTGGTATAGACAAGTTCTGTATTCAGTCTGAGATGCACAAAGCACCTACTATTATGTATTAATCAATGGGAAAGCAAACCAAATTAATTGAACGGGTTTACATCACATGATGTTTAGTTCATCTTTCCAGCCCAAACCAGTTAATCTGCACAAGAAGAGTGCAGAGAAAATATGTTTCTCTAAGGGAAAAAAATAAGATTTGGTGTTTGCAGGGGATTTAGTTGGAGCGCTGTCTCATGCAGGCGCAAACCTTGACGGCAGGCCGCTTTTTATATCTGCGACTTATGTTGAGCCAATGTGTAACTTAACTTTATTTTTTGTCTG
Source organism: Idiotropiscis lumnitzeri (assembly GCF_059441095.1). NCBI lineage: Eukaryota > Metazoa > Chordata > Actinopteri > Syngnathiformes > Syngnathidae > Idiotropiscis > Idiotropiscis lumnitzeri. The sequence goes on along the minus strand of NC_142391.1, from coordinate 17,419,132 downwards.
CAATTCCAAGTTCTTTCCAACCTGAACGGGCACAACATAAGCGTGACTTCCGAGCAGATGTGCAAAGACATCACTTTGTGGCAGTGACAGCCACATGTCAGATTTCACTTCTCCACCATTTAATGTGATTGAAACAACCCGATAGCTCCTATTTGATCTTCTCTTTTTCTGCAGCATGATTGCTATGAGCTTTGAAGCTGAGCTAAGATTTAGAAATGCATACCAGCATAGTCCTCGATTTCAAAAGAAGTGAAACTTGCATACAACAAAAAAAAAATGACAGCTTCGGGGAGAGGAATGTCAGACTAAATAAAATTCAATTAAACTTACAGTAGATAAGATGGGAGGGGGGGGGGGGGTACTTGGTTATGTATAAATGAAACACTTTTACAGAAAAGGCTGCCTGGATACTGATCATTAAAATTGCACAGTCGATGCCTTTGCAACCGAGTTCTGCAAACTAGGCTGTACCTTGCCCCAGAATGAAAGACTAACAAAAAGACGGACAATTTGAGCACAGAAAATGGGATAGCAGCAGCAGCAAGCATGATTTTAATTGGATGCTTGTGTTTCATCAGTCCCAAAAGAGACACTATTTATGAGTCTGATCTTTCTGAGTTGCTGAAAAAAAAATAATGCAACGCAGTAGAATGTGACATGTAATGAATTATTTTCATTTCATACATGCCCTGATATTTTGCGTGCGCTACATGATTGTTTGATGGAGCGCTGAACAACACTTGGGTTATGTCGACTGTTATTAAAAGATTTACTACTGTATGAGTTTGTTTGTTATTTTTTATAAACCAGAGCCATATGAAGAGAAAACAAATTCAAACGCTTATCATTACCAACATTAAGATCAGTATCAGTATTATACAAAAATGTTTCCTATCTATCTATCTCATAAGTTTACACACCTCTCGGGCAGTCACGACCAAAGTCCAGCCTGGGTGTCAATTGCGGCCCGTTTTCATAGTTCCACTGCCTCGCACCCTCTGGCATAAAATTAATAATGTCTGATCCGTCAGCACAGTTGACCACAGCAGAAAATACACATGTACAAAAAAACTATTTTAGCTTTCACCAGAAGATGGATGCCGACCTGTGTCCGCGCTCTCAAGTGCTTTTGAAAATATGCTTCGAGGACGCATTGCCTCTCTAAACACTCCACTCTCAGGTGGTAGGCGTCCGAATGCTGCATGACCGGTGTGTGGCCCTTTCCAAACCATTTCTACAATTTAGACTGTAGCAAAGAAAAGGAAAGTTAACAGAGGCGGGACAAGTGGAAATTGTGAACGTTTTTCACTGCACCGAACCGTAACCACTGTATTGAACAATTTGAAGCAGATACATGCATTATTGTAAGCCTATTATATACAGAACTGCCAACTGTTATGGAATGTCCGTGTTTTGTTAAAGTGTAGTTAATAGTAAGTGATATTTTCTAATAATTTTTATGTATTTCAGTGCTTCACAGTTACATGACAAGTAGCAGAAAAATGTTTTGGTGCAGCCCATTTTAAGATGTGTGTAAAGTGCATTGGATGAAATGGCACTGAAAAGTAAATAACCCCAAAAAGAGGTTGATGACGCCATAGGAGAGAGACTAACAGCAGAGGTTTCATAATTCATACATAAACATTATTTCACAGCAAGACCACGATAGCCGCCAATTTTGATTGTTTTCAGACTTTAGCGTGTTGATTGACGATGCTCCAGGCCGCTCGAATTTTCCTAATTTGGTATATATTTCAATCCCATGGTGAAATTTTATGGGATTAAACATCCATCCATCCATTATCTGTACCGCTTCTCCTCACGAGGGTCGCGGGGGGGTGCTGGAACCTATTCAGCTGCCTTCAGGCAATAAGCGGTGGACACTCTGAACTGGTTGCCAGCCAATCGCGGGGCACACAGACGAACAACCATCCACACTCACACTCACACCGCGGAAATTTAGAGTGTCCAATTAACCTACCACACGCGTTTTTGGAATGTGGGAGGAATCCAGAGGCAACCTACACAGGCACAGGGAGAACATGCAAATTACACACAGGAAGGCTGGAATCGGGATTAACCAATCCAAAAACATTTGTGAGTCATTACTTTTTTATCTGCAGCGTGTGTCTATTTGGCATCTGTACTTAATCTTAAACACATTGTGCTGGGAAAGCGCTGCCGGGTTTCCATAGTAACCAGCGGCTGCATTGAGAAACGCTGCTGGTCATCATAAAAAAATAAACTTATAAAGCAGAGGAGGCATTTCATCTGCGTCTGACTATTTTTCTTTAGACCGCTGGTTTTCATAAATTACTAAAGAACTACAAAAATCACTCGCATTTGGCAACTAAAACCGCTTCATTTACGTCCGTAGTACAAAATGCCCATCTCAGTTCTAATGTAAATCTCGACACAGACATGCACACACAATTAATTGTACTTTAACAATGGATGTTCACACAGTCAGCTGTTGTACAATTACCATTTTGGAATACGGTCTGCCATCTGCTCTATTTATTTTGTGTCATACTAGGTAGTGTTGCAAAAATGAATTTCCCTTAAGGGACAGCAAAGTTGTTACAACAGTTAAGTTGCACACTCCCACTTGGTGACTACATAAAAGATGCTGGTTCCAGGCAACTTTATCTGAGGTTCCTCTGCCCACGCACACCAGCAACCCCTCCAGTACTGCATTTTTCAGCATCTTCAGCTTTGTAAAGACCACGTAAAACTCAACTAAAGCTTTTCTTTGGCTCAAAGTTGATATTGTACACCTGTCTCTATCCCCTAAAAATACATACCTGAGGCAATTTTTGAAAAGCCTGCAAACTGAGGGACCAGACTTGAATGAATTATAGATTGCGTTTTTGCAGTTTTCAACCAAGTTTCCAAAATGACGCATCCTGCTCAGTGAACTGAAGACAAACTAATTGGCCCTGTATAATACTTTTGAAAAAAATAAAATCAATTTCTTAGTCTTTTTTTTTTCTGTATTCCAGCCGCTATTAGATTTGTGATTGGGCGATTGAGGATGCGGGGGCAGAGCCTCCCTGTATGTTGCAATACTTCTTTACACACTATCGATTAGCCTTGTCATGGACCTTTGTTTTATATTTGTATAATAATCTCGGACTGGTGAGCATTTTTTTTGTGACACTTGACATGATGCAGTGAGGGATGATCTCAACTATGTTCGCTATGGCCAAGTTCCTATATAGGATATCGCGACTATCTGCATTATGTAGTTCACTTTTTATGTTGTTGTTTTAACTTTTGACAGAAACAAACTATTAACAAGAGAAGGAGTTTATTGCAATATAAATGGTTGTTGAGAACATACATTTCACCTGTAAAACTGAACAGCTGGTCTCCTTTCTACCAGACACCTGTATTGAATGTTTAGAAGGACGGGGCTGCCTCTTTCATTGTGTCTGGGAATGTTCTAAATTGCAAAAGTATTGGAGAGGAGCAGGACAGATTTTTGTCAATTATTGTTGGGATTAACAATAAGTGAAATTGTCGACTTGACTTGACGAGCCAGGTGTGACTACAACGGACGCGGACATGAACATCTGGCATTGACAATGCACCAACAAGAACTGAAAGAAAACAGGAACTAAATCCAAACAAATTAACGAGACAACGAGGAGCACCTGGACAAGTCACAAAGGGTTGGAAGGACCTGATTGGTTAACACAGGGGATTGGGTTGACGAACACAGCTGGACACAATGAACATGACGAGACACGCCAAACAACAAAAAAAACATGAAAATAAATACTAGACCAAAACAACGAAAACATATCATGACCAAAACTTTTTGTCCTGGGCATCTACCCCAAAACTATTTTGATTGACTTTGGACTGGTATGGGCCAGGAAGCTTTATTCTGGAAAAAATGGATATGGAAATTTTGAGGAAATGTGGAAACTTTTACTGAACTTTGCTGCCCAGTGTGATGCACAACCACCTACTGTGCTACAATATAATGTGAAGTTCCCTGTTTTATGTTTTTTTTTTTGTCTTCCCAGTTAGCTGTTCTCTTTTTTTCTTTTTTTGTAATTTATTTTACTTTATTGTTATTCGTTTTCTTGTTCTTGTTGTTGCCATGTATATAATGTGTGAAAAAGCAAAACCTTTGACTTTAAATCACTAGTTGAGGGGCGGTACGGTTGCCGACTGGTTAGCACGATCTACTCACAGTGCGGAAGTCGTGGGTTCGATTCCGGCTCCGACCATCCTCTGTGGAGTTTGCATGTTCTCCCCATGCCTGCGTGGGTTTCATCTGGGTACTCTGGTTACCTCCCACATTCCCAAAAAATGCATGGCAGGTTGATTGGACACTCTAAATTGCCCTTTGGTATGAGTGTGAGCGCGGATGGTTGTTCGTCTACGCCTTGCGATTGGCTGGCAACCAGTTCAGGGTGTCCCTCCGCCTACTGCCTGAAGATAGCTGGGATAGCCTCCAGCACTCCCCGCGGCCCTTGTGAGGAGAAGCGGTCCAGATAATGGATGGATGGATTTATCACTTTTTGAGTCACATTTCCATGTGTATTAACAATGATATGTGTAGTAGAAAAGTAACTTTTTGTGAAACGATATGTGAATACTGGAAGAATCCAAAATGGGATAAGAGATCACTTTTAAGCCTACTCAGTGATTTCTTTTGCTCAGTTCAAGATCACCACTGGTCTCCGTTGAGCTCTTGGTCACCTGGGTCTTGTCCTGCTGTCTATCTGTCAAATTTGATCACACAGGTATTTTGCAGTGCAGCCTGGTGGGAGCATGAGAGCAGGCAGCATCAGAGGTAGTTGTGGCAAAAAAGAGACTCAAAATGAGGCCTCGCTGTGATCCCCGTCTATAAGCTGCTTTGGTCTGCTGCTTTGCACTTTTTCAAAGAGTTGGCTGGGGCCATGGGCGCTATGCCTGACACTGAGGCCAGCAGGCAGCCGTGGAGTGCGCACGCTGAGAATGAGAGGGAGAAAGTGACATAAGGGAATAAAGGGTACAAACCAGAGAGAGAGCGAGAGAGAGAGAGGGGTGAGGAGTAAGTGCTTGAAAGAAGATCACAAGTACATCTATTAGCCATGGGGCATCGCTGATCACACATACAGTACACATGCTCATCTGCCAGAACCCCTTCCAGCAAAGTCTACCTCGCGTTTTGATTTTAGGCCTTTGACCAGTCATTGTTTATAAAAATACTGCTACTTTTCCCTATGTACCCGATGCTCTACTTAAACCTAATAAAATGAGCCACTATTTACCCGCCATGTATTCTACATATCTAGGAGGCCTTTTCTACCATGATGACCAGGGGCGGAGTTTGGGCATTGTGATCACAAGAGTGGTTGTGTACTCAAACACCCCAGAATCAGAAAAGAAAGCAGAGCAGAGAAAGAGCACTTAGTGTGCCAATCCATGCATGTGACACATGACACACACACATGTTGAACACAAATACCTTTCATGGTGCCGTCCTTCGCCCAGCCTTGGGGCCAAATCACAGGCAGAGATACTTGGAACGTAGGCAGTTATTATATAAATCAGCCTCGCTGCTCCGTATCAGTGGAGTGGAACTTGAAAAAAACAGCTTGCTCACTGGCACATATATGGAAATAGGCATCTTATAAAAGATGACTTGGTTTGTTCAATTTCCACTAATACGATTACTTCAACGGTAGATCCTGAATTGAATGTGTTTCTATGATTGTCTTCAGTATACATTTATGAAAAAAGTGAAATATAGTTTGGCTGAGGTTGCTATGGGTAACAACTAAACATAAATGATCGAATCCATAATGCGCTTTCAGGTTTAGCGGATGGATGTCTACTAAGACTCCACAGTGATATGATGAGTCATCTGAAAAGATCCTCCTCTGCTGTTATGGTTGAGCAAATCAATTCTATTCGACAGCCTAACATTATTAGGGGCAAGATATTGTCCTGTGCATCGAGATTTAGTCCCTGATGGCCCCTGCTGAGGATGCCAGGAATATAGAAAAAGGGCAAAAAGTGGGCTCCTGAAAACCAGATACATTGCATTAGTTTGAAGTCTCCTTGAAGACTAAACATCCATCTATACAGTATCTAAAATTTCAAACACAAACTGCCATCTATGCAGTTAGTCGATCGTATACAATAGCCAATTAAATGCAGAACCAAAAGTGTCATTCAAAAGAATCATTTGTTCGCGAACGTCACAACAGAAATGTGAGATCTCACTTGGATGTTGACATGTCGGTCACATTACGCTAATATCAAACACAAGCTATTGAAATGATTAACTTGTCACACCGAGATGATTTTTTTTTTCTATTTTGGGTTGTATTGTAGCATCAAGTGTGTCTCTGTGGCGGCTTGATGCAGAGATGAAGCAGAGAAGCGCTACAGCTCAATGTTGCCCATTTGAGGTCGCTGAAAACAGACCAAAAGCACTTCAATGTTTTTACCTGATTGCATTCAAGGCAGAGAGAATCAGAAGGAGGAAAAAACTATTTTTCTTGACAACCTATTCCAGGATATTTCCATGTGTTTTCCATGACGGGAATTTTGCTTAATCATTGTCCATGTTTTCCACGATGCGTGGCAAATCTGTCTTGACTAAGAAATATAATTGATGATGGACAGCCATCTAGCGTAATACCATTCAGAGAAAATCTGTTTTCCATATTCCCATTAATGAGATGACTTATAATATGCATTATTCATAGATTGTTAGTTTACTCACCCAATTTTGACTAGCATGCATCAATCAAACTATATTCAAGAAAATAAAAAAATAAAAAGTCAATCGTCATTTTCCAGTTAGTTAATTAAAACTGTAAATTCGCTTCACCCCTAGTGGCGCGTTATTGTTCATCCAAATAAAATGAACAGAGCAGCTAACCGCAGAGCGGCCTAATTTTTAATACACAGTGCAAGAAAACATGTTTTTCTTGGTTGTTCAGGATTTTAATGTAACAGAAAATTCCAAGATTAACATTACAACCTTGAAATGAAGTGCACAACTACCTTGGATATTGGATAGCATGAGAATCAATATTTGACGATGCATATGTTCCATAGGAAATGCTTGATTCAATATATATTATGATTACTGCAAGCCCATCAGACACATGCATGCTATTGTAGTTCACTGTCTGCAACAAAATACCCAGAGCTTATCAGTCATCTGCAGAGTTCGAAACTAAGTCACCATCAAAAGAAGCAATGATGCCAGAATTGAGAGAACATCGGTGTTTTACATTTCTTGCAATTCTGTGGTTTCTCTTGGGAGTGGCACCAAAGTAAGGGAGAGGGTATCTCTGTTTGGAATTGCGCTACAACATTGCAATGCTTTGGCTCAGCTCAGTGCAGAAACATGAAAATGAAATCCAGAAATGCCTGTCAATTAATGTTGCCTTTAAAGCGTCAAGACATTCACAAGTTTTCTGTTTGAATTTCTTTCATAACTTTGCATTAACATAAGTCCGTGTCCATAAAAAGCATTTGCCTCCAATTTTTCCCCCAGAAATTAAAATAGTTCCTTGGTCTTAACAACGTGCCTGTGAATTAACGATTCAATTTGACTTGTCACCCTTTTTAAAATCCTGTTTTGCAAACAAATGCTGATGTGTTACTTTTTGCCTTCGACGTGATAGTATTTTTGTGTAGTCACAATCCCGTAAAATTCTCAACAGCTTGCTGACCGATACATTTTTGGAAACAGGCAGCGCACAAAAATGTTCGTGGTTGTATGATTTCACACTTGATGGGTCGACGGATATAAGAGATGAGAGGGTTATATACAAAATATTCCACAAGATGTCCCTTTTAAGATTGAGCTAAAAGCATATGTTTGGTGCTATTTATAGCGTTTGTGGTATTTGTTGGGCACAACATGCGGTAAATTGTATTTATACTTCCACTACTGTACCAGAGGATTTTTTTTTTTTCCTGAATCAAAAATTCTTGGCCCGGTATCTTGCGTGTGAATGGCTTTAAAGCAGCTAAAGAGATTATGGAACACACTGCCTTGAGGCTGTAGTTTAAAACTCAAGTCTGCATTCGCGCGCAGCATTGAGGCAAAGACACTGCCACTCTGATGATGTCGCAACACAAAAGGGATGTGATAGATTTTTATCAACAAACAAAGCCAAACGACAGACAATTCATGTTTCTTAGATGTACAGAGACCCTCTTAATAAAGATAACTGTGTTTGCTCAGAAGGTAGTAGTGTTCCCTCAACACCGTCGCCAAGCGCTTTCATGGGGGATTTGTGGACTTTATCTCATTGCTCAGGTTTTATAAAAGTGCTCTTGTGACTGGGTCCCATACATGAAAGGCAATTGAACCAAAATGCTTTTACCATAATCCAATCGGCATGTTTTGTTATTTCGGACCTTTTTTTCCTCACCCAAATTGAGTCGTTACAGTTCTTATAATGGTCGTTTTGAGCGCTAAAAGATCTTAACATGTTTTTAAAAGGCATTTGTCTTTTAGAACACAGCAAAGTAATGCAATGCAGCAATTACAGAACTACTCATTTGCATCCTGTATCTTTCATACGTAATTGTTATAAAACAAACACATTCACTTGTGATGTAGGTTGACAACCATGGCTCACCTTACACTTTACACACAAAATGTGCAAAATGGAGAATTTCAGTGTTATCACACTATCATTGCAAGGTGTCCTGTCGTCAGATAAGCGACTGAAAGGACAAAATCTCACAAGCTAGTAAGATATCTCTGTGTTCTACTTAGGCCCGCAAGACCTGAAGCACAGCAAATCAGTACTGAACCAACAATGTTACAATGTAATATTGAATATGACCTTACAATTGAATAACATGGTTTGAGACTTATGTGGAATATGATAACAATTGCCCAATATCAATATCAATCTTTTTTATAGTGATGTGAAAACCATTTAAAGTTCCTGCTGCGACTACATTTCTTTTGTCATCATTTTCATTACAGGACGACAAATGGAGGTTGTGACCGAAGGGAGGTATATATATATATATATATAAATATATATATATATATATATATATATATATACATTCCACACATTGATAATTAAAGGACCTTTCGCGTCAAGATTATTCACAAACAAACTCAATGTATTATTTTGTTTTTTAAATCAAGAAAATTATATTATCTTACATTTTCAATTCCATCAATTTGTTTTGTCGGACTTGGTAAACTCTTAACTACCCTCAAACCGCTCCTTAATTGTCAGCAAGATAACCATGCTCCTCCCTCCCTCTTGCCATGTCTTATAATCATGAATAATTTTTAATCAGTCGTCCCAAAAATGGATGTGGACATCGCTACTTAAGCCCATTTCATCCTCTGTAAAGATCACAATATGATTAGCCTCTCCGTGGCTGACTGAAAAGAGAACGCAGAAATGCAGTCCTCCTCATGCCCGATTTGTATTCTTTGATAAGATACGCAAACTCAATGAGTTCCGAGAGGCTTTTTGTGAGCGGAATTGTTCATAGGCCGTTATATATATGATTTCAATCTATAAGCGTTATCTTGGCAAACTTTTATTGCTCAAGTCTAACTCCAGTGAGTACGCCTGCACCACTCATCCGAAAATGACCCGTCAAATGCGGCCACATTGGGTTAAAATCCATCCATTCAACCATCCATCCATTTTCTACACCGCATATTCTCACTAGGGCAAGTCAACTTTGAAATTTCACCGAGGCAAGCTCTGGTGGTTGTCGTGGAGTTTGCTATTTGACATTGATGCTCTCAAAGCGCCCACCTAGAGAGCACGTTCGGCACCATGACGCAGCGCTCTATTTCCATATACTTCTGGACACACAGAAGCCAGCATTCGCACCGCTCGAACCCCTCAGCTGGCTAGTTAGAAGACCATTTGATCCCGCTAACCTCGGCCGTTATCAGCATCTGAATGTTGCTGCTTGGACAGCGGCAGGAGCCAGTAAGCTGCGAGTGCTAGCATCCAGACCAAGCGGCTGAAGTTTACAAGAGCAAGAATGTGCGTATGAATTCCGGTGGCGACTGGTCACCAATTTCAGAAACTAGGGAACAACAGAGTGTAACAAAACAAGGCAGGAAACAATATTTCACTGCCTCAGACGTCACTGACGTTTACTGACTGATGTGTCAATCAAGATATTGCCTCTGGATTTGGGGGCGTTACAACATTATAGTCAGTCAAAGTAAGTAAAATTTGCCAAAAATAAAATCTTACATCTTCAGTTTTCCTATTATAAGGTCAAGTGTCCTTTTAATAAATGGCTGATATATTATATATATTCATATATGATATGAAATTGGTCGCCTCTTGATGCTATTGTGGAAAAATGGAGTACATTATATGACGGTATACAGAAGAGCAGTGTTGATCCACCTCATGGGTTTGTGTGAAATTCCATTGACAGGCTAGCAAAAATCAGCATAGAGTGTTGGTAGTGATACTATATTCGTTAAAAAAAAAATGAACATTCACAAACAAACGCAATACATACAGTCAGATAACAGAATAGAATTAATAGAACTAATAGAATTTTGTCTTCATAATCTGAGGGAAATCTGATTAATATCTGATATTAATGTAGTTCAATCTCAACATTCTTCTTCTACTCTTGTTTATCTTAATTAAAATGTTGATCAAGAATTTATTTTCATTTATTGCTAATACTAACTGCTAATGCTAATAATTTCATATATCATATTGTTCTTATTACTAAGTTTTATTTAAAGATGAGTTTTGGTAGTTGCATAGATCAATGATTAATTGTTTTTATCAATCATGATTTATATATATATATATATATATATATATGTATATGTGATCTCAGTCGTCGTCACAGGTGGGCTGAAGCTTACCCCGGCTGACTTTGAGGCAAAAAGGCGCCCAAGCACTCTAAACTGGTCGCAATTCAACCACAGGGCCGATTAGATTGTGGAACACATTGTTAAAATACAAGCAACTTCTGAGGTTAACCAACATCTCCGAACACATCATCGTGCGGTGTAAAATATAATTGAAGAGTGATCCGATTGACCCTTGCATGAATTTATTGCTTTTATGGGTCTTGGCAAAAGAAATGCCTATGAACTGATTTTTCTCTTTTCTGGATGGCCCGATTGCACCCACCGTTGACACCATGTGAAGATGCATGTTGTCCTTAAAATGTGTTGGCTCTACTAAATTGTTATGTTCACCTTTAGAGGTTCCATAATATTGAATAGTCTATTCCATGGTAGACTCATAATCGAGAATACACACATATGTATATAAAAAAAAAAAACGCACATAGTTACAGCAGGATTTTAGTTTTAAAATACATGCAGGTATGCAGCACAACTATTCAGTTTCAAGTCAATAGAGCGTATATTCAATACTTTATGATGAATGCAATTATTTTGTCCCGCTTTTATGGGACTCATAAAACCCCGCAAGCACAATAGCGCTGAAAAAATGTGCATAATCTCAAACTCCCAGTAGCTGTGCCTGTATCAATCTACCCAAGAAAATACCTGGATATTCTAATGGAGAATTGCTATTCCACCTCATGGACTTTATAAAGACAATGAACTGTGTTTTAAGATACTTGGCCAATAAAGATGATTGTGATGTCACTTTGTTCCCGCCTGTGTCACTTGGAATGAAATGCCGGCTTGACTCCAGAAAAAGTCATGTAAATTAAAGTCCTTTGAAATCTGATATATACAGACACCACAGAAATACTTTAAAATGGTTACTTAATAACCTAACATAGTTGTCCGACAGTAGTGCCAATCATCTTTCAGCTGAAGGAAATGAATGACCCTTGGCGTCACGTAAAGTGCGGCTGTCACAAACAACAAAGAAGCTTTTTATCTTGAGACATGCAGATGCTTTGTCATTAGGTCAAAAGCACCCACAAATCTCCATATCACTTCATCGGAATGCGAAAAAAATTCATCATCCGTAAAACTTGAGCATTACCATCTCACTGGAGAACATCAGCTGTTTGCCTTTCCACCTATGCTAATTCTGTTCAAATGTGTTTATGCTGCCAATCACCTGTCCACATTTTGTTTGTTGTAATTCATTTATTCAATTCATCAGCCATGATCCACACTTTATACATAAGTAACGTTTTCTTTTGCTTTGCATTTCATCTTGACAGATATTGAAGATAATGGAGAGGACACAGGGCAAATTAAGGCTTTTACGTGATGAATTATAAATGGAGCTGCAGCACTTTAATGACATCTAACGAGCGAACAAACAACTCATGTGACAGCAATATGAGTCATTTATAGACCAACAGGACCTTTCTTCCTTTTTTTTTTTTTTTTCCACCTAAACGGCGTCTTCACAAGAATGAAGTCTGACAGTCTATTTTCCCCTTTAGCACTAAATGATATTATGTTTCCCATTGTTGACAAAGTCAATTTCAACTCTCCATCCATCCTTTTGAATCCTGGCATAACTGAGGCCTATTCCAGGTAATTGTGACTGACTACACGCTGGATCGATTCCTTGCCGGTGCCTCGACACCCAAACACTGCGGCACTCTCATTCTAGTCCCAAGCCCAGATAAATGGTCAGGTTTTGTCAGCAGGAGCAAAAATGGTCACACCCTCAACATAAATTCACTTTATCCGTGACTAATTAAAAAGATGACAACCTTTGCAATAATTCCTCTCAGGCAATAGATGAGATTGTAATGCTCAAATTCCCTTTTTCACGTCAGACACTAAGTGACAATTCAGATTTGCATTGCAGCCAAAAATGTTCATTTGTTGAAAACTATTTTTGATGGATTCCAGATTGTACCTCAAAGCGCTTACTTAATAAGAGCACTGTGCTTTCTCTTTGCATGATTGTGTTGCAGCGGCATGCTGCCAACTGCAAAATATTGTTCGGTAGTGTCTGTGTGTGTATGTGTGTGTGTAGGGGGGGTTACTTGCAATGTAATTAAATTGCCACCTTGGGTTACATCAGGCAAACTGGTGTTTATTAGTATTGTTGCACTTGTTCTGACACCACAGGGAGCAAGAGAGTCAGAGGGAGGCAGCAAGGTGCCAAGACAAGCCTTTATCATGTCTGTGCAATCTGCTCAATTTGCTGAGGGTCTGATTTCACATCTTGGCGGAATTTAATATCATAAACATGTTTGTATTTTATTAATGGAAGTGCCTTTGAAGTGCACGAGTTTGATATTTAAGTATTACTCTGGCTATTAACAAGTGAGGGACATTTTTTTCTAAATGACGGAGTGGCTCCGTCAGCTATGTTGTTAAGTCAGTGGGGCGAACGATTTGGTGAACGGATCTTTTGAATGATTCCTTTTGATGAAGTGATTCTAATGATTCAGTAAAAGAACTGGTGGAAGGATTCTCTTTTTCTACAATTATGTATAATTTTGTTGAGAAGAGAAATTTGTTTTGATGAAGAAAACAGCTATTTTTAGAATTAATTGGCTAAAGGGAGGGGCCTAGGTCAATGCAAGCCAAGATGTGTTCCAGAGTAGCGAAACGGTGTGCCTGTAAAAAACATTTTGGATTTGTATATTAAGAAATTGGAAAAACACCCCATCCTTCGGCTATGTCATATTGTTTTTGAGAACCATTTTGGACCCCGTCACATTCCTTTATTGACAATAAAATATAATAAACCTTTTATTGGTCCGGCATTGGGGAAAGATAACAGTTTTAAAGCAGCAAACAACAATATCAAAGAATGACAAATTCAAAATGATATGCATATCGTCGCTGTCCTGTGAAAACCATATATGTCCAATTTTTTCAGATTTTTTATTTTTATTTGAATTTGATTTCACAGACAACCGTCACATTGATGTGAAAATAAAAAAAAAAAGAAAAAAGAGTGTGTGTGTTTAGAAATAATAAATACTATAAAAGAAGATGTCTATGCCAAACTGGATGTGTTTGTTTCGCGTGAGAGTGCATTTATAAGAGAGTACCTGTTTATATATGATAATTACTTAAAAATCATAGGCAAGCTCACCATAATGCAGTAAGGCTATCGGTATCGCGAGAACATTATTGCTAATATTCACACTCTTTCTTCTAAATAGCTGCAGCAATGATCGTGTAATGCCCACAATAATAAACCTTCCGCAAATTTGAACTTGGAGTATCTCTCTCAGACAGTGAGACTGTGATTGTTTGATGGAGGGTGGTATCAGATGATCTATTATCTGTGCAACACCTGCGCACCAGAGGTACAGCTGTTGGTGTCTTGTATTCCACTCAGGTTCACGTCTATTGAACAGGGGCAACGGCTGATATCGAGGGCCACAGATCTATCATCATTAACCGACCGTTTGATGACAAAACGTTCATCAGAGCTATCTCTTTCGGGAAATAGCCCTGGGATTTGGCTTTCGGGGGGACACTTGTGCGAGTATTGCGAAAGCACGTAGCCTGAGGCGTTGCTGTCAGATCACTGCGACTGAAAACACCTGTTAAAATTAAACACAATAAAATCATGTCAAAAGGTGGCTACATTTCATATGCCGCAGCGAGCTACACACACCAAACTTTTTTGCCAGTCATTCAACGGGAGACTTGTTTGTATAAGTATATTAACTGATCAATTAAACATCCTGTTTTAGTTGTTGTCTTTGGGGAGTGGTGACACACACACACACACACACACACACACCCATATATATATATATAGCTTGTTAATGAGTAGTTAAGAACGACAGTTATGCGGTAGAATCCAAAATCAAATATATTTAAAATACTTAAGAACAAGTGTCCTGTATGTACTCAAAATGAAGCGGTAGGTAATGAAATACTGCACTTATAGGTTTCATGCAAATCCTGCTTTTTAAATGACATGCATATATTTTATGTAGTTCAGATATTTGAAAACAAATTAATTCCAAATTCTTATGTGGATACTTAGATATATGGTATTGCGGTATATTTGGTATTGTCCTTATTAATTAGATTATAGCACAGATGAGCTATTCAGAAAGTTAGCAGGGACACTTTGAGATACTTGAAAGATAGCGCTTATGGTATGATCCACCAAATGCCAATAGGGCATAGATGTCAAACTCTAGTCCTGGAGGGCCGCTTTCCTGCATATATACACAGCTGCAAAAGATCAGCTCGTCAGCAAGGTCTGAAGAAGCCTGATGAGTATCCTGCTCATTTGAATCAGGTGTGTTGCCTCCGGGAGAGATGGAAAAGCGGCCCGGTGGGACCTGAGTTTGACACTTGCAAGAGGGTCACCAAAACGTACTTATGAAGACATGTAATGATTAGTGGGGTCGGAACATCATCTTAATTTACAGTGCCACAAAAATATGTACATTTAGTAGTTAAACCACATACAACTACGATTGCACGAGAGGACATGAGAAGAACATTTATGATATAAAACTTCAACTTCTTCAACAAAATTAATTTGCCCTTTTAAAATACAGTGCATTTATACTTTTTAACTGATTCGCGGATTTATTTGGACATGGGATTCACAGGAATTTAAGGAATCAAAATAAATAATTTCTAAACATTTTATAATTAAAGGCAAATCAATTATCGATTACAAATAATCTGGGCCATTATTTATTTCAGCAAATCCTAATTGGTGTAAGACCATTTAACTGAATTAAATTTGAATGTTAACTAAATTCACTTGCGTTCCTGAAACAACAAATCTGACTTACTTGTAGAAAAGTCAGATTTACACTTGAGTCGTGTGAGTTATTTGCACCTAAAGCAATAGTTGCAATCGGTTTCCTCAACAATCGGGTTCCTCAAATGAATTGAGTAGCTCCAAGATGTGGCTACTAGAATGTAATAATTTCATTAATGAAAATGAGTTTTTGGACATGCAGTGCTTGGACCTTGGCAGCATTGCATGATGGCTTGGTTGAAAGTGAACCTAAAACACTGGCAAGTTATGTCAATAGTTTCCACCACAGACTTTACGCATCTTTTAAAACAGCTTGTAAAAATTTAACTGGTGCTCAGGTAAAAATGAAAAAAAGTGTAAGATGGTCAGAGTCAATGTCGTCAGTTTATTGAAGGTGATCAAGTGCTGGCTCTTTCCGGTTGAGGCCACGCCTTTTCACAGCAAGTTTGCTGGACCTGACACTTGGTGGCGCTAGACGACATCAGCTATGCTTTCCCAACAGGCACTTAATGAAGGATGCAGAACACCTGTGGCACTCCGGGGTTCTGCATAAGAATTGCTGTCGCTCTCTTTTGCCGTGCCCTCCTCCAGGTACTCCCGGTTCCTTAGCGCTCGGTTGGGTTATGTTGCATGAACCTTATGTTTTGATTCTACGCTTCTACACTTTGGTTCTGCACCAACACTTGAACACTCATGCACACTTACGATACTGATTTGACTGATGACCTACTTACATTCTGTATATATGTAGTTGGTAATCGGTTTCCCACAAAAACATTTGAGTTGAAATAAGTCATCAAGGTTTATGGTGCATCTCGGTTTAATTGTTGCTTTTGTAGCTCACCACTATCACATCAAAATAACAACAATGGCTTTTGCCTCCTGAAGTGTTCTCATTTCAACGTAGAATATATTTTTCTAAAATGATAAATCTCGCGCCATTGACTGGGATTATCGATATGTAACATTTGGCAAAGTTTACAACGTGCAGCTCCCCTTCAATGATCGGAGCGCAGAGATAACATGATGGATTTGTTTTCCTAATTAGGAGACTGATAAGAAAACAGATCTTGCGTGGATTTTGTGAGCACCTGTCGATCTGATTTTGTGACGCCACTGTTACAATATTTCGTGCCACTGCCATTTAATGCCGCAATCACCACACATGCCAGATGGCAATAAATGACACAGTGTATTTGGACTGAAATTGTCTGAAATCATGCGCTTTTGTTGGTAGCGAAACATGGAGCAGGAAAATCAGGCGATATAACGTTAGGGAGTATTTAACGCCCTCTTTGTCATTTTATTGGCTCCTGTGTGAGATCCAGTGATGGAGGATGAAGATGCACAGTTGCATCCACAGTGATGATGGGTTTGCAAACCACACGGCTCTGATAAGGGTAAACAAACCAATCTTATTTGAAGCCATCTTAATGGATTGTTCGGTAATCGATTATTGTCAAAGTCATGTGGTATTCTTCGACTGAGAACACACATTTAAATATAAGCCACTGTTTCTATACTGTTGATGCTGTTTAGCTTCACAAAATGTGTGTGTTTGGGTGTGTGTGTGTAGTTTGATGAGTCTGACTTTTTCTGCACCAAAAACACAATTTGCATTTATTATTGCTTTAGAAGAGCGCAGAAGACGCTGTTGAAATGTTGCACAGGGAGAGCTTTTCTTTGTTAATGCTGCATTAATATTCATGTTTGAGTGACACCGTTGTAAAGTATTCAACAAGTTTGTCTTTGAAACGTTGCCAAAAGCATATCGCTAGACAGGGATCTGTTTTAGTCGACGGCACAGCTGCGCTTGAGCGCAAAAACTGGTGCATCTTGATTTTTGAGTCTGTCCAAGTTTCGTTGAGGCAGAACATTTATTATTTTAGACATTATATTGTACGCAGAAAGCGATAAAACTACGGTGGCTGAGAAAGGTCACAACAACACTGAACCTCGGCACGACATAACAACACTGAATTTCAGCCCGATTGCAAAAGCCACAATGGAAGTGACCGAAACTCCCTACATCGTACACCGTGAACTGGTTGCCAAGCAACCATCCGCACGCACAATTATACAATCTCCAAAATGTGAAGAAATAGATTTAAGTAATGATTCAAATCAAAATAGTTTGCCCAATAGAGATAATGATTATATTTTGTAAATCCATCTCAATGTTGTTTGGACCATACATATATCTAAAGTGAATTTGACAGATAAGTGATTTGTGTAATGCTTAACCGGTATTGGAAGCAGTTCAGCAGGTGGTTTAAAGGTCATTTAAGTATCAGATTATGGCATTTCCATGTGATTCCGTTTGTCTGTGGGGCAGGACACATCTGTGACTCTCTGGGAGAGCGAGACTATTTATGGCTATTGGCAATCTGCTGCAAACACTGTATTTTTCCTCCAGGGTGTCTGGTTGGTAATCTTTTCAATGAGTCTTACCTGTGACACCAGACTGCTGTCTGTTCCAGGCTGTGGAGCTGTGTGTGCCTGCCAATTGCCAATTTGCATATTTCTCTTAATTAGCGGCATATGCTTTTGGGAATCAGTAATCGCAAGTGTATCCACTTCCTTACATCCACCCTCTCTGATCATGAAATAGAAATAGTGAATCAGTGTCAATTCTTTTGCTTTTGAAAACTAGCCACTGGTAATTTTGTGTATGCTGATCTAACCAGTCTTTTACACTCAAAAAGATTATTTAGCATCCTAAACATGTGAACATGGCAATGTTCTGTAAGTTTATTATTTATGTTTCCGTGCAGCCGGCATCACATAATATGGAATTTGTTGGGGGTGCGATCATTTCGCCAAAGCAGACTCCCAAACAGTCATTACCTCGGCATGATGCTCACTTAAAAAGTCTACCGCGTGAGATGCAGTGATATGTACACTTTGGGATGTGCAACTTATGAATGTCTTGGGGCAAACGCACAAACCAAATTTGGCCTAACAAGCAAGAATTGATTTGCTCGGTTGGGCTCTGGTACATAACTCAGAGAATCTCTAATTTTGCCTGCTTCTTAGCAGACATGTAATAATTAAAGTTAATGTATGGTTCATTAGTGATGTCTGTATTGCATACATCAATCAAGCTAGGGTTGCATTGTAGTTCAGCGTTAATATAATTTATTTGTCTCATGTCTCTAGGTGATAAATTTCTCTCAAACTGAGAAAATTGAATTGTGTCATACTTGTTAAAATAAAAAGATTTTGCATAATAGCTCACCAAAATCAACTGCGAGGCAAGGTTATAATAGTTAACCAAAAATGACGTCAAAAGTAACATTTGAAAAAAAAAAGGTAACTAAATAAAATGAGAATTTTTAGGGTGACTAATAGAAACAATGTTTTACATTCACAAAGCTATTTATTTATTTTACTTTAATTTGGTTAAGGAACAGTTATCTGGGATTTGCGGGCCTTTTATTGTGTTGCCTAGAAGCGAAAACAGGCACCACCAGATGTTGTTGCTCCTGGGCAACAAGCCAGCACACGGCATGTTGACATATTTCCTATCTATCTATCTATCTATCTATCTAGTGGGCAAGTGGCTTGGAACGTATGGTCTTTAATACTTCTCAACCAGTATTCAGGCCACAAATCCCCTTTGGAGTCGGCAACCTGGGAAACAAGCGATCGAGACCATTGTAGCTTTATTTGATATAGTTGTAGCTTGTTTGTGAATCACACATTGCACGGTACTGTACTTCAAAGTCTGTGGTCTGATATACAGTACCTATGTTTTATTGGTGGATGATTTATTTTTTTTTTTTTTCAATTGTATGATTATTATTTTGATGTTTTTACTGTGCATAACTAAACTTACTGTAATGCTTTGTTTAACCTTGCACACAAGAAATTAACTAAATTCAAATAATATAGCAACACAAGGTAATTTTTCGACTTTCATAAAATTCATCAGTCGAAACTCTTCTGATGAAACCGACTTACAACTAGTTGAATGGTGCCTTTGTCATGGCTTGAGGCGGACTGCATCTCTTTTAATGCCGCTAAGGAACTTTGAGGAGGGTGGTAGGAAGTTAGGAACCCTGCCACACAAAAAAATTTCAAATGCTGACTGCTTTATAGCAGATGTCACTTTCCCCTTTGCCCATTCGGTACAAAGATTGTAGTCGATTCTGACGTCTATGCGTGATAATTGGTGTCAAGACAGAAACTGCAAAACGACCAAAGAAACAAAATGTTTTGTCTGAAGAGAAAAAAATAAGGCTACCTGGATAAAAGGACATTCAAGAATAGACATTGGCGCAGCTTTCACTCACTGGTGTGAGCTCAAAGACAATGAAGGATTCACTCACGCTGCCTTTGCTTTGTTCCTGCTTGAGTAGTAAGTAACATTCCATGCTGAAATCAAAATGGTAATGCTAATGTTAGCTATCGGAAATTTGCGTGCTTGCAATATAGCCATCAGCTTGATTGTTCGACACCGACACAACCAGCTAAGCAACAAACTTAGAAGTACTGTATGAAGAAAAAAACAATGTGATGACTAAAAACCGCAAATACAAATGCGAATAAATTATAACAGAAACTACTGTGGAAAGATCAGCCAAACTGCAGGGTTTCCCCCCCAGAATATTTGCTTAGCCTGGTGGTAGAGAAGCCGACCAGCTTCATGATAGGTCATTTATGTTCGTGAGTGTACTATATTTACATTAGTAATAATGGCCACTTTCATTTTTTTTCACTTTTTCAATGACCAAATAAAACAGATGATTAAACATATCACTTACCGTAGCTGCACTTCAACAAGCCGTGGCCAATTGTATTCCAGCAAGTATTAATTATGACAGTAACAACACAGTGCCACCAGGCCCGCAAGCATGCAATTAGGATGTCGTTAATTAGCCTATCTTGGCAGCCCCGCTTTAGTTTTTATCATAAGCTGCTATTATCCAGCGCATGCGCTCTTCATACACTAAATATGGCGGCGACCTGTGTGTACATTTTGGAGGCACTCCTGTCTTACACTATATTTCATGAGAAGTAGCCCTCAGTTGTCTTCTTTTTCGTCGTTTACACAAAATATACAATACGAAACATCCATTCATCCATTATCTGTACCGCTTCACTTCACTTGGGTTGCAGAGGGTGCTGGAGCCTATCCGAGCTATCTTCGGGCAGTAGGCGGGTACACACGGAACTGGTTGCCAGCCAATCGCAGGGCACACAAAGATAAACAAGCATCTGCGTTCACACTCATACCTAGGGGCAATTTAGAAGGTCCAATCAACTTACTATGCGTGTTTTTGGAATGTGGGAGGAAACCCCCGCGGGAGAGATGGATTGTGGTATTGCAGACCCCTGCCTACCTGGCCACCAGCACTGGCAAAAACTGGTGCTAGTTTAATTGCAATACATCTAAGGTGTATTTTTTCGATGGCGCCCCACTTAGCATTTCCCAATATCACAAATGGTCCCTAAATATGGGAGGCTAATAAGTTGAGTTATGCTATTTCATCATAAATGTCTCTATTGTTACAAGCAGAGGCAGAATGTGTCCATTTATATAAGTCACAGTGATGATTGTCCTTATCACACCAATCGATATTGAACCCATTTCAGATCTTCTGGGGAAGGTTATTTGAGAGCCGCACTCCTTCTCCATTCAGCCTTGTGGATTACTGTTATCAAGTGGACACAGACGGGGCTGATACGCACCCTTGCATACAGACTTGGTTCAGCACAGCAAAAACCAGCTGTGAATTGACATATATGTCTAAGTGTCTACTAATCAATACAATTTGGTCAAACACACACATGAATACACGCAAAGAAAGAGCACTGCTGCACGTATGCGGATCCAGCTTGCACGTACCCCCTGATAAATGCTAGACAGTAAGTGAGACAGCACACATGTCAGGATTAGAGAGTGTTTGACGAAACGTGAAGGCCAAGAACCCCTGTCCAACTCTGAAAGCGGCATCGTAATGGATTAATCGTTTCCTGCAGCTGAGCAATACTTCTCTATTTTTACACCAGAACAAAGCTGGGCCGCTTCCAAAATGCATTTGCCTCATTTTTTTTAATTGCTTCTCAATAATCAGAGTATGAAGAAAAAGCTGTCTTATCACAAACTAATTAGAAACTAGAGTAGAACACGCAGGGTCTGACAAGACCGCCATCCGTTTTAATCAGACACACAAGCTCACTATAAAGATATTACCTGAACAGATGCCCCACTTTATGAAGGGGCATAGACATATAACAGGTGGTGTGTCCATATATATATATATATATATATATATATATATATACATATGTATATATGTATACATATATATACATATATATATGTATATATATGTATATATATATATATATATAATGTAATGTATAATGTAAATAATCACAAAATAATTCCACGATTAATCATGATTAATCACATTTTTCAACTACTATTTTTAGCGACGCTTATAACAGATATTTACTTGAATAATATCTTGGAATTGATGCAAAATCACCAAATATGAAGGATATTTAATTAAAAGACTGTTCTAATAGCTTTCTTTGATTCTTGAATTCGATCTAAATGGAGACATCTTTGCAGACATTTATTTTCGAAACATTTCTCATAACTGCCCACAAGCGCCACACTCCAGCAGTGTTGGTTTGCAAGGCCCGGTGGTAACTTAAACACAGTGTTTTGTTCTGAGACGTGCTCAAGATGCACAGCTAATATGGCACAATATTTGCAAAGTATGCAAATTATTTTTAAAGTAAATCAAACTGAGTTAACTGAGTTAAAATATTTAACTGAGTAATTTTTTTTGGATTAATCACCTGAGTTAATGCTTTAATTTTGACAGCCCTAATATATATAGTATAGTCCCTCCAAACCAGATTTCAATTAGACCGCTGCTTTTTGGCAGTTCCCTCAGCATGACATCTGTGGGGGGGAATATGCTTATTTTCCCAAGAAGATGGCGCATGATAAACACCTGAAGCGTGAGTTGGCTGGCAAAGCTGATATGTTTTGGGGAATAAAGCAGAGTTTTAATTACTGTGGATTATTTGCAAAATCATTATGAGAAGACGGAGGCAAAAAATGTTGCATAGGTGAGGTTTGTTGCCAGATTTGGCAATGTTTTGACGACGTAAATCAGTTACTGATTGTAAAATCTATTATGTAGGACTAGATGTTAATCTCCCTCTAATCAGCATATTTTGAGATCCGGTGGGATGTTCATTTGGGTGATGGCATCCTTTTGGGTTATTCGCTGATCGACTCATGACACCTCTAGATGTTTCAGCAGTGAATCCCGGCATCGCAGGTTCACTCGCTAGATGCCATCAACTCATATGAAGGCCCAGGCAGGATCTTTTCTCCTCGTCCACAGCCACTGGCTCCCCTTTTCCACAGCCCCGGAGAGATTTGTGACTGCCTGCCGATGAGTCTTCCCTCGCACTCCCATCTCCCTAAGTAGCCTGGATGTTGAGGTGGCTATAAACCCTCTGCAACCTACTTCCACTGGGCGTACTCCTAGACTCCAGCCTTGCTGTTTCCCATCAGTTGCCACTTCTGCATATCTCAGCTTTTTCTGGCACACATATATATATATAGTCAAGTCAAGTCAATTTTATTTGTATAGCCCTTAATCACAGACAGTCTCAAAGGGCTTTACATAGCCACAATCGACATCCCCGATCTTAACCCCCAGGAGGGCAAGGAAAAACTCACAAAACCTCATTAGGGGAAAAGTGAGAAACCTTGAGAAGGGACCACAGATGGGGCAATCCCCCTTCCAGGATGACCAGGCTGCAATGGATGCCAACTGGGCAACATTTGACACATACAATGATGCTATGCAATAATAGATGAGATATATATAGACATATATATATACAGTATCATGCTTCAAACCACTGCTGCTTTTTGGCAGTTCCCGCAGCATGACATCCGTGGCGGAAATACGCTTAATTTCTTAATAAGATGGCGCATGATAATAAGGACACTCGAAGTGTGAGCAGGCTGCCAAAACAGATATGTTTTGGGGAATAAAGAAGTGTTTTAATTATTGTTGGAAGTCATTATGAGAAGACGGATGCAAAAATGTTGCAAAACTGAGGTGTTCATTGAATATTTGCTGCCAGATTTGGTCATGTTTTGACGAGGTAAATCAGTTACTGATTGTAATAGCAAAAAGCAAATGAGGAGCATTGTGTCACCATAATAAATTAAAGGAGAAGTCAACCAACATTTTTTCTTTACAAGAATATGTTCACTGCAGGCTTCTGTTCTCTTTAGAAAACAGTTGATCTGTAATTGGTCATTACCTAAGCCCTGGGCAACTGTGATGTCATTTTTAGTGGACAGAAGTGCCAAAATGGCCGCTCCCCCCCTGAGATGGCTCGAAACGGGTGGATTTTGCTGTTTAACTAAAATTTTGCAAACACAATATTAATCATAATGCCATCTTTAGTCAGGTGAAGGTGCAAAGAATATTTTATTTCAAAGAGATTTTGGGGGTTGACTTACCCTTGAAACAAAGTAACATACGCTAAAACACTGCCTGACTGTATTTACAGCCACAGTCACAAAGATGCACACTTTTCGTTTGTTTCTAACTCGGATAAGTTATCATGTTGATAAAGAATATCATATTCGATATTAGAAGAGGAGAATATCACAGCAATGCAATATTCACCATAAGCGCAATACAACTGTCAAGGCCAAACTGGTAACAAAGGTGATAATAACGGTGTCATAATTGCATGTTGACCATTTTTATGTTTGTCAGTAAACTTATGGAAAAAGTAAACTCACAAAGGCTATGATGAGTATAGTAGGTGTAAATCTACACTGATGTCACTGAACTTTTATCCATATCCTCACCTTACATCCGTGCAGTTTTTACACTCATTTTCAGCCGTAATAATGTGCAGCTCCTTGCTCAAATCCGAGCAGTTTGATTGTGCACTGAAACCATTTCCTACTAACACCTTTCTCCTAATTAGAGCCGGAGGTCTTTTACTTTCCTCTCTCACACGTATCTTTTCATCGCCTCCACACAAATACACGCACCCCTCCTCTTAATCCCGGTAGATTTGTGGTGAAGTTCAGATGAAGGCAACAGGGCTAATTGCATTAGCATTCATTTACTGGTCCAGCAGAAGACAGCTGTGCAATATAAAGACGCACTCCATGTGAATGTGTATCACAGAGGATGTATATTTACAGAGACATATATGTTAACTCCATTGTAATTATTACGGCAATACAGCCATGAAGCACAATTTCAAACCCGGCTGCAGTTAATAGATTGTCAACATTCTATTCCATCACAGGGTACATGCATCATAAAAAATGTAGTACTGTTACACTGCTCCATAATGCATTTCTCTTACTCCCATTCATTGCCTAATAATCCATCTCGTGCTGGGATGGCAAACATTGAGGCAATGTAAATACTAGCGTCAGCCTCTTCTCAATGCTGTGATGTCAGTCATGATAGACTTAGCACCATTTTTATTTCGCACAGCGTGTCACCCATCTTGACGTGTTCATATATAAATGCTTGTTTGACTCGATGCAGAAAAGGTTCGAGGATTTGAACAGCCTCATGAAATAAAACAAACATTAGCCACATTTTCTTGTCATCACATCTTCTCCTTTCTTTTCAAATCTTGTATTTCCCTTAATACCAGCTATATATTTTCACAATTATGGCAGTATGAATAAACTAAATGTTCATCCCTTGTGTTATGTAACCATTGTGGAAAAAAAAGTTATACCATTACTGATAACGTGCAGAAAGTTGTATGATTGAAACATTATACATTAGGCACACGTACTTGATCGGATTTCCACTTAGACACAGTCCAGCGGAAACTCTGAAAATTACGCCGCACTGAACGCTCCAGTTGGACTAAATAGCATTAACAAACTGCAGCATGAGGAGAGACAAAGAGTCACCATTAACTTCTCCACATGGCTGTTAGCCACAATAAAATGAGTCTTAATTGAGAGGAAACAGAGGGCAACAAGCAAACGAACACTTGCAGCGAACGGGACGCTGCACACAGCCAGTACCCTGGTGGCCAGCTGAGTAGAGAACATGGTGTAGAAAAATCAGACTTAAGGGATGAAAACAGGGTAAGCTTTTTTTTTTCTTTAGCTGTCCTGTTCTGCTGCTCGATCATGCACAATGGAGGATCTACATCCCTTTAATTCCCAAAAAGTTTTTCTGAGCAATGTCTGAGTTTTTTTAATTGTGTTGGATATCTAGTGAAATTTGTAGCTGGACAGAATGAAGAAAATAGAGGATCCTGAATAATTAAAATGATGTTCGACCAATGAGCAATCCTCAGTGGCTTACGTTCAACATAAAATATTCTAAATCTGCACTTGCTTCACAGAACAATCATGGATAAACAGTGTTGGTGAACAGGAGTCCCTGTTTACATTTTAAATTGCATCGTAAATCTTCTGCAAAACATTGTGAAACAATAATGTACAGCAATATTTACCACTGAAGAACTTCAAATTATGTCGAGAATTCCACTGATTTTTGGGAATATTTATGACACTTAAATGTCTTTTATTATTCCATAGAGACCACATATCATCACATTTTGAGCTGCAGTCAGTACTGGTTTACCACAGCCAACTACTAAAGCAATCACAATATTGTGGGGATGTTCAAAATATTGCATAAAAACTTCACAATCTTGTGTTTTTGTTCATATCATCAGCGACAAAGAAATAAACTTTGGTCATTTTATGTCATGTGGTCCTATTGGGTCAACGCTACAAAATATCATGGTCTATCAAGTTCAAAAGGCTGTGTTCAACTGAAGTGGGCTTAAAGTAATATATATATATATATATATTTGTTTTTTTTCTGACGTAAATGTGCTGCTTTTAATAACGTAACATGATGATGATAGTGCCAATTTTATAATCTTAATATTGCTGATAGTGTTACATCTCTAGTTGGAACCCTCTGGAAAAATACTGTACGTCAACCTTTTGCAATTGCAATTACAACTGTAATGTTATTTTCACTTGAGAGAAAGTGGCAAAATGGCCACCCCCTGAGATGGCTAAAAACAGGTGGATTTTGCTGCTTAATTCATATTCCACAAACGCAATATTAACCAGAATGCCATGTTTAGACTCGCAAAGGTGCACAGAACATATTATTCCAAATAATTTTGGGGGTTGACTTCCCCTTTAAGACTAGCATCGAGAACAACACAATGAACAACTCCAGCTGCTGAAAAGTTTGTTGGGGGGGAGTATACTTTAACTATAGTTTTTTGGAGATTTTTATTTACTTCCATTTTATGGTTGTGGTTTCTTTGCGGATATGATGTATTGATTTATACAGTTTACAGAGAACAAGTGTGTGTCCACGTGGACCACCTACAGTACGTCATAAAAAGAGTCAAAATACTGCTCCCTTATTACATTTTAAGTTCTTCACTCCAAACTTTCAAGGGTAGTGTTCTTCCACCAATTTCTGCTGTGTTCTTTGATGGAAACATAAACATTAGTAAACATTAGATCAGAAAATCCACAGAAATTCCTCCATCCCTTTGATATAATTAGAGGGCAAACAATTGACTTTCCATTCATTTTCACTTTAAGTGCTCAAGGAAAAATATCTTCAAAAATTTGAGTCTTCTACTTATGTTTGTCTAGCCCGACAAATCAATTTTACAAGATATTTTTTCATCCCAACTAATTTAATATCGAGGTGCTGCAAACCATTGATTTTGAAAAAAAAAAAATCCAATCAACATTTTGCAGTAGGCTAAAGGAATTCAGCTCTGAATCATTTTTGTAAAAACGACAAGAACATTACACGGAAAAGCAGCAATTGTCAATTAAGAAAGGACTTTGAAAGTCAATAGCATACTGAGAGGTTCAAGTATTTCAGCCAAAGAAAGCCTCATTTTGATGCCATGCCACATTTATGATCTGGCTAGAAGCTTGACAGTATGATTTGAATGTTTCTTCATCATCAAGTGTCTGCATAGGGGATACTGAGGGACATCTTAAAAACTGCTTGAGGCTGGTGTTGGAATATAAAGTTTTATAACAGACCAAATATTACGACAGCATCTCCCTCCATAATAGGATAAGCAACTAAAATCCTTGTGCTTAGTCATAAAATACTATTTAGCATCCCATGAGGAGGATGTTTTATATGAAAAACAAACACTTCATTACATTCTACATAAAACCACCAGAAGAACTATTCATATATTGCTCTCTCGTCTTGTCTGATGTCTTTTGCTCGGCTGCTTATCCTGTTTAGGGTTGTGGCAAGCTGGAACTAGTCTTTGATGACTTTAGGCAAAAGGCGAGTTGCTGTACACCCTGGACTGGTCACCCAAATTTTCAATCTCAAATTGTAAAAGCATAAAACTGCACATACCACATTTTTTATTCAATTTAAAATGTCACAATAAAAATAAAGTTGTAGCCATCAAGCAGGTGCAGCAGTGTAGATTAACAGGATTGTTCAGATTAATTTACGATTAATTTGTGACCTGACTGGTTGTGCGTCTTTGTGTGCCCTGCGATTGGTTGGCAACCATTTCAGGGTTTACCCCGCCTCCTGCCCGAAGACAGCTGGTATAGGCTCCAGCACGCCCACCAGCCTCGTGAGGAGAAGAGGTACAGATAATGGATGGATGGATGGCTAGACCTGTATTATTTTTGGTATTTGCTCTTGATTCATTTTCAGCTAGTCTGGTCTGAAAAACAACATGATGTCATAGTGAACATTCTCTGTGGTGTTGTTTGTTTTATTTTCCCTTTGGTCCAACACATTCAATGTGTAATTCGTAATACAAAAAAATAAAAATAAATAAATAGAAATAAAAAAAAGGGTTTCTTTTCAATAATATATCAAATATACCCATTAAAAATGCATATTAGTAAAAAAACTGCCATCTGGCAGAGCACATTTCCCTTTACTGCTACTGTTAGACTTTGTGGTATATAATATTCTGTTACAGCCCCGCGGATTGTGGAAAAGTGTATTAAAAAGTAGTTTGTTGCCAAAAATCGAAAAGAGAGAGGCCATTTCTGCCACCTTCCTGGATCAGTTAAAAACATCCAAACCAAAGCTCCATGGTGCAGTATCTTCTTTGGCCCATGCCAAATCTCAAACAACAAACGCTTGTAAAAATCATAAACTTGTACTTATATTTGTCAGCGGAATTTTCTCTATGTGACAATGTTTGTCAAGCATTACTATATTGGCCAAGGCGAAATGTTTTGACACGGCTCTTGCATTCATGATTTTGTTCTTCCGGAATTAACGTCCTGGTCTGTGAGTCTATCCGCATGTTTTCGGTGGCATGTTGTGACCAACTGGTAACCCCTCCCTGTGGTCATGAAAAATGACTCAAATTACCTCAGGTTTGGATTTTACTCCCTCGGGCTTTGCTTTAAATATCATGTCACATCCCCTTAATGTACACGCCCGCACACACACGTTGCGACTTTATGTGCATTCAGATACAGTACACCTCGGAGTAAATGCCAGCCTGAGCCACTCTTGTTGATACTTTTCAGGCCCCAGTGAGCTCG
Source organism: Idiotropiscis lumnitzeri (assembly GCF_059441095.1). Taxonomy (NCBI): domain Eukaryota; kingdom Metazoa; phylum Chordata; class Actinopteri; order Syngnathiformes; family Syngnathidae; genus Idiotropiscis; species Idiotropiscis lumnitzeri. The sequence continues at coordinate 17,389,906 of NC_142391.1, read as the reverse complement.
CAAGCAACCACACGGAGCATACAAATACAAATATTTTCTCATCTTAACTTTATGGCCTAGTTTACAACTACTATTGAGAAATTATCTCAAGCGTATTTGGGCTGAGAACTCGTTTAACAATGGTACCTAATTGACGGAGATGAAATGGTTTCAGAAGAACTGATAATAAATGTTGATCAAATTCAAAACTGCTTGATTTTTGCAAAATCAACATTACAAAGAAATCATTACTAGCATATTTAATGTAATTGGATGGCCTTAATTGTAAACAAACAATATTGTTTTGGTTTGTTTTTCACCAGGCTCACCATATCCGATGTGAAGATGTCCTTAATTGATTTTTGTGAGTAACAAATGTGATTTAGTGGAATCACGCACGGCTCAAATGTTTATTTATTCATTTTTTAAACACATGTTAAATGTTAGTTGTTTGCAAATTAAGCAATTTACTGTCCCTGGAATAACATTGAACAATGAAAACTAATGAAAAAGACAACTACGCTCTTAGAATCATTGGCACACACAAACCACTCTACCACTCACTATTGGATGGCTCGGGGAGGAATTGTCGCTCGCATCACAAAGTTAATTCATCCACCCATATACTTTTATTTGCCTATTTTTCCACCCACATCGACTGAAGGAGGAGTAGCATGGTTCAATCGTATCTCTGCTTCCATCGATACAAAGCCATTTCCAGGCAGACTGTCAGTAAGCTTCTTGGCTATAAGGCACGGCAGAGAAGACATTTTATGAGTTCTTCTAATGGTGGGGGGGGACTGTTCATTTTGTCAACAGAAGTTTTGATGAGTGAAATGCATTTTATCTAGAGTCTGAATCAACAATCTGTCTTTTGTTCATCTTGCTTGTTAATTGCAAGTTAACAGCTATATGAGATACCTGTATATTGTTGATAAGTGTAGGTTTGACCGAATGTATTAAGATTTGTTTCATTAAGAGAAGGCTTTGTTAACTTTACATGTGTGGTTTTGGTTTGTGGTCATTATGATTAATTATTAGTTATTGTCAATTATTAGTAATTATGGTCGTTATTAGTAATTAGTTTAGCTTGGAAAAAACGCATATGAAATTAAAAATACAGCTCTATATTGATATACTTCATGCACAATGCAGGGCAGAAATGTGCATGGGTGAGACCAAAAGCAGCAAACAAGGTGCACACGAGCATGTTCTTCTACAATTTTCACAAAAAGCTTACTTACACAAGTTTTGTCGAGGCCTGTGTGCACGAGGAGAGTCAGTAATGTGCACGTGTGCGCATGAGAGACAAGGTGTGATTTACAGTTTGAAATGGGACACTAAAACCAGACGCCTAGTGTTTTTAACAAGCAAGAAGTGGGAGATGATCTTAACTGCCTTCTTCAATCCCCGGCGCAGGTGTTGTGGGCGTTATGTCCATAATGCGAGCACAGTCCACACTTGTAAATTAAGCCATTGAGTAACTGGACCAAAGCAGCACTCTGATCTTCATGCACATTAGAGGGCATACTGTATTATTTGTGTGTAGCGAGCAATTGACGTGGAAGACATGCAGCATCTTCCTGATCCCATGCACTCTCCAAAGTGTAATTTGTGCCAACAAAAGACTGGCGCTCCATCTTTCAAATTAAAAGACACACTCAGCATACTTATTTCATAACATTGACTGAAAGTAAGACGGCTTCATTCGTTCAGGATTAACGCGACGTTGCCATGTGTGTGTGTATATAGTCCAAAACTGACACACGTAATGGTTATCTAGTGAAACATATAGAAAGTTTTCCTTTAATATAAACAAATGAAGACATAAGTGTAATTTTATTTTTGCTCGCATCTTTTTTTTGGGTGTGACTTTATGCTTAGTTTGTGTGTGAGTGCGTGTTCAAACGTTACAGTGGGAAGATAAATATTCCATCATGAGACCCTCAGATTAACATCAAAGTCATGCAAATAGGACCACTGTGGGGTGTCTGGTATTTATTCCAAACCTTACAGAGAAATATAGTTTGTGTGGTGTAGCCGTGAGATATGTCACTGCTGTGCCTACGTTCCCTCTCGTTGGCATGTTAAAGATTGTTATTGAGCGTGCCGCTCTCCTTAACGAATGCAGATGTAGCGGAACCCATATCAACATCAATGATATTTAAAGGTCACGTCAACTTTACTTACCACAGGGATGAGACTCCCAAGATTATACATGGCCCAGCGCAGATACACACAGCATGTTGTTGTGCGGTTTGTTCCTCTGCATCCTCGCAGATGTTAGAAAACTCATAAGGTGCAGCTCAGCCTTACGCTGAGATTGAAAAAAAGAGTGTGTTTGAATATATTAAATAAGGGTTGGCTGTTTACATTGAAATTCATCAGGTCATACAGTTTCATATTTTTGGTGCAGATATTATTGTGGTAAAAAATGTCGATGGATGTACCATGACGGAATCTGTCATCTATGTTCAATTTAGAACAATCACACCTGGTACATTTTGGGTTGACAAACAACATGCACAAATAAGGTACTTTTTGTGTCTTAAATAAAAAAAAAGAAAAAGATCATTTAGGCAAGCCAAAAAGATTTAACTCAGGGATTCTTATCGGCCCAATCATTAAGTTTGACTGCATGTGGGGAAAATATATCGGTGGTCGCGGGCGGCACGGTGGCCCGACTGGCTAGCACGATGGCCTCACAGTGAGAGACAGCAGCGGTCGTGGGTTTGATCCCGGCTTCGGCCTTCCTGTGTGGAGTTTGCATGTCCTCCTCGTGCCTGCGAGCGTTTCCGGTTTCCACCCGCCTTCCAAAAAAATGCATGGTAGGTTGATTGGACACTCTAAATTGGCCCTAGGTATGAGTGTGAGCGCGGATGGTTGTTCGTCTCTGTGTGCCCTTCAATTGGCTGTCAACCCGTTCAGGGTGTCCCCCGCCTACTGCCCGAAGATAGCTGGGATAGGAGAAGTGGTTCAGATAATGGGTGGATGGATATCATGGTCTCTATGTTTGCATAAAATGAATTCATACACAAAACAGAAAGGGAGAGGTTTGTTTTTAACTACAGTTTAAGGCTCCGTTTGTTTCTAATTTCTAACATGACTTGGCAGTGAATCCCATCACTGTATTTTTCTGATGGACACCACCATCACACAAATTTGGTCCTCCATTTATTTCACAGATTCACATGTTTTTTTTTTTTTCTCGTGATGAAGATTGCTTTTTGCAGATGATTTATTTCTGTTGGCTTTGTCAAACCGCAATCCTTAACCTTCCTGTTGTGTTTTCAATTGATTTTAGTTTGATTCGATTCTGTTTTTACGTTTTACACATCATCCCAACTTAATTGGTATCTGTGCATTAACTGGAACCGTCTTCGAACTTCCAATGCACTCGGTAAAGAACTGTACGCTTTATTGATCTGTAAAGGTCTGTCTGCTTTTGCTAATGACCTTGCAGAGGAAACTTGCATTGGTAGCGGATTGTTGACTTTTTGCCCTGTGCTTAGGAACATAAAGAAAACCAAGATATAAGTCACTTTAACCTACTTGTCAATTAATCAGTTCTTTTAAATTTGTGGTGTAAATTTGGCCAGAGGTAGAAACTATAAAATGTTTAATTTAGAAACACACATTTTTCAAGAGTTGACGCTGGTGATATGTTCAATGTCATAATGCCGTGCACGTTTTTTCACAAGGTCTTTGTCACGATCTGTCTGTCGTGGTTGCAGCTAAGTGGGCAATGACGCTCGTTCCTGGAACCGGCCACGAGCGAGACGCGCTCACGAGCCACGCAGCTGCAACTGATCAAGACTCTGATTATTGACTATTTAAGCCACCGACGCGGTCATACCCGCGTCGGATTATTATCCTGCCTTGCTCATGCTTCTGCTCATGCTCATAGTTCTTGTCGTGATTGGTTCCGTGTTTTGCTCTTGCGTGTTTTTTGGCTTATTGTTTGATACTACCAGCTACTTCTCGGCTCGCTTTTTGTTATCTCGTGATTTATTTCCTGGTGTGACTGCGTCCACCAGTGTTTTTCGTTCCGTCTATTCCGGCGGTTGTAATTATAGAAACCTAATAGTATACGAAATTGATAAGAGAATACTCCCTATAGTGATTTTGTAATTTTGCTTGACGTTCATAATAAATACCTTGTTAACATCTCTACCTGGGTCAGCGCTTAAGAATCCAGGCTGGAAAGCGGTCCTGACAGTCTTATTAGATGCTGATTGTGTCATGGATGCATCCAGCCCATTATGTCAACCTGCCATTTTTAAAACCTCCTTTCTGATGAAACATCATCTCCACAAAATGGCAAACAACTCAGTTGATGTATTAAAGCAGCTGGGAGCGGAGATAATGAATCGTGCAAATAAATAGCCACTTGCAGAAGTTGGAGAACAAACTGTGGGACTGTTTGACAATTTATTTCATAATGAAAAACACATTTGCTGCAAAATTTCCATGGGGTGCCATTGAGTCCCTCTGAGAAGCAAAATTAAACTAGCTGGGCAAGTGATTGTCTGCCCTTGCACCCTGAAACCATATTAATTAATTCATCAAGAAGCAGACCACAATAATACTCAATGGGGCTCCTTTCTAATTGATGGCATTCAATTTATTCGAAAGAGAAATTAGCTGAATTCTTCTCAATCCTTACACGTCATTGACTGGAACAGTTGGCGATCGTCTCTGGTGCCTCATTTGGTCATTTGAAAGAAAGCCCTGCAAAGGTGTTATATTTGTGCTCGAGAAGAATTTGTTTATAAAGCTCCATTTGTTTTTAAGGCCTGACTTTAGTTTCACATTTTACTTTCCGACAGAAATTCATGTGGTGTGTGATGTTTGGTAATTATTTTGTAATTTGGCAATGATTTTCAATCTCAGGGATTCAATAAATGTTTTATTTAGTTTGGTATTCTTGTAGATGCCCGCAGTGAGCAACTGGTGTTTGCGCCGTTGTGGGCGTGAACATAGATGACTTGCTTCCCGGCCAATGGAAGCGGTTCCTCTCATTCCTTTTAAATTCAGCGCTGGGGAGGCGCACAGCCTACAAGGCAGAAGCAGAACTAAGCAGGCAAAAGCAGATGATTGAAGCATACAAAGGTCGTTGATAAGGAACTGCAATAAGGTCTCCACTTGCAGATGATGTTGATGACGTTGGCCACCGCGATCACGGATCACCACTGTGAAGTGGGCACTTGAAAACATTCTTGAACCCCGATCATTCAAATTACAAATTCCCAAAGACGGCAAAGGAGGCGTGCACCAATTTTTACGCTGCCTACAAAAATAGCCAGTGCCCAAAGTGTGGCTACCGGCGCTCTCTGATCTTCACGTTCCTTTCTGATTCCTTCATAAATATTTGAGAGAACAAACAATAATTTTCTTCTCCAAGCTTTGTCTTTTTTGTTTACATTGTGCAATGTGACTTTTGATACATAAATTGCGCTTGTAATGGAATTGCAAATAATCTATTAATGCCTATTGCATTGAAATATTGATTCCTGAACACAATATCTTTTGACGAGATCTTACATTTGAAGTCTCTAGCCGATACGTTCCTGTTAGAAGAACGACCAGTGATGTGAATATTCAATATAAGTTAAACAATTCCAATATCGATGCACTTTCTTTTACCTGTAAGATGCTTAAATGTTCTTAACATCAACAACTTTGAGGTCAATCGCTCATCAGTTCCACGAATATTGTGGGTCATCCTATTTGAATGAACAGCCACTTACAGGTAGAGACAAGGTATCGTATGCTATTCCCTCCAAATGAATTAGCTGTGAACGTGATGGAAGTTTGGTTTGTCACACAGCCACACTAAACACATCAAATTCTTTGAATACATTAGCAGCAAGCAGTTTAGCCAAGCTAGTATGGTGAGCTATAATAGTGATAATTAACGTTCAATTACAGCTGAGTTGTCAAAGGGAGCACACTGTTTTAGCTTCTTCGACTGCCTCTGACAGAGCATGCCTCTGTCTGAAATCAATTAGATGGCAGCTCCGCCCAGCAGAGAGAATTTTAATTACCTGCAGATGTCGACACTGTGGAGCACAAACTTTATGCTGGTTGAAGGCGTTACAGACACATGTAAAGAGCAGACGAGGTTTGTGAGGGCGAGAATGACGTTGCAGTTGTGACCGCAACACATTTGCATTTGTAAAAATTAGGGCAGGCCAGGAATCCGAAATCTGCTTATCCTGGTTAGTCATGTTTGGTGGACAACAGCGGTAAAGAATGGGGTCAAGCTGAAGGAGTCCTAACGGGAATTTTTGGCCTGTGCGTCTCAGGACAGCTTCAATGAAATTCTGGTGCAAGTGGGATAAGTTATCAATTGGAAGTAAAGTCAGACGATGCCCCCACCCTCTTTCTTTTGATTGAGGTATTTTAACTTTTTTACATAAATTTGACTGTATGTTTTTTCACTGATCTCAGAAAGCTATGTTTAATTTCTTTCTTTCTTTTAAATGTCTTTAAATCTATGGTTGCAAATGTCGTCAATGTACATTTGTTTTATTTATTTATTTGATTGCAATGTGCCTCTTTTGTTCTCTCTGCGTTGTGAATGTCTCCCGTGTTCTATTTGTTAATGCTTTTGGATGCTGTGCTTTTGTGTTATGTAAAGCGCATTGAGTTACCCTGTGTATGAAAAGTGCGATACGAATGAAGTTGTCTTGCCTTGTTCACAAGAAAGCGAGCGGGAGTTCGACAGGTGGATCGGCATAGTGTCCGGAGTATTGCCGACTGTATCAATCTGTCGTGGAGCAGAAGGTCACGTAGATCAATGTTCTTACTGTCACTGTGGTTTGTGACCAAAAGGACGTGATCGCGGATGCCGAAATGAGATTTCTCCGCAGGGTGTCTGGGCTCTCTCTTTGAGAAAAGGTGGTCATTCGGGAGAGTCTCAGCACCAAGTCATTTCACATTCAGAGGAGCTAGAAGAGGTGATTCTGACCTCTTTTTAAGAAGCCTCTTTCACAACTTCCAGGTAAGGTGTTACAGGTACGTGACATTGGGAGGAGGTCCTGGGGTTCCTGTTTGAGCCACCGGCCCCACGACCCCACCCCAAATAAGCAGAAGTAAACAAGTGGATTTGTAAATCTCAGGAATGTTGAAGTGAAAAATATAATTGTATTAATAACAGAGTTTGCATATTCAGAGCGACCCTGTTTTGGAAGTAAGATCACTCTGGAGAGAAGCAAAATTAAGGGAAAAAAATCCTGTTTGCATGGCTGTCACAGTAGGATACTTTTGAGCCTGCCAGTTGTTTATGATAAGCCTCATTGTGCTAAGATATGAAAACATTCTCAAAAATACTGTATAAGGCATGCGTATGTGTCAAAAAGTTTGTATTCCCATTCTCCATAGAGTTGAAACGTTGCTGTTTTTGTTTATCGTGGCTAAGGGGAATAAGGCTAGTTTTGCATCCCAGTTTTGCCACCTTGTATTTTGCTCAGAGCTTCACAAAAACTATTTAGGTCACCTTTCATCGTCCTGGTTTTCTGCTTAGTTGGACAGCGTAGTTCTGAATTAAATGGAACAAAAATTGAAATGTTGAATTCCAACTATCCGGTGCACTTAATAACAGTGATGGATTGTCCTTTTGTATTCAATTATCTAATATATTTCAACTGCAAGTGAGGTCGAAAAAAACATTCTGATAGTTTGCTGTATTTTCCGGACTACAGGTTGCTCTGCAGTATAAATTCATAAAACTGGAGGTGGTGGGCTACCAAGAGCCCCTTACCAGACTCGCAGGAGGAGTGCGTCCTTTGTCGTTGTTCCTACTCCGTCTCGCTCACCATCAAGTTTGACGAACAATACCACGACTCACAAATTTATATCGTAATGTACATCAATTTCCATAATTCTTGTGCGGCTATAATTCATTCATTGCGCTTATTGATCATTTGTTTTTCAGATATGCCATCTATGGATAAAAAATCTACACAATCCATGGATAAACCATAATTTATCATTAAAATGTTCCGAGCGTTTTGAGGTCTCAGGATTACCCAGAATGCACTGCCCGCATCCATTTTGGATGTCATGCACGGCGACCACTTTGTTTGTTACTGTTCAGCGAAGCAAGAAGGACGTTTGCCATGCCTTCAATGTTTGTTGTTGTCGGTTATACAAATCGAGGCGGAAAAGGCCAAAAGGGATTCTACAGACTGCTTCAAGTGATCACAAATCACGGATTTCACGCCCCCCAAAAAAGTGAAAGACAAAGATGACAGTGGCTGGCCGCAATAAACAACCTACCCCGATTATGTTTGAATTTGCTCAGAGTACTCTGCCACAGATAAAATATTCTCTGCTGAAATATGATCGCTCTTTGTCCTATTCTTCAACGGGAGCATTTTTATCTCATTAGTTAAACTACCCTGAAAAATTGAAAAAATAAAAACAGCTAAAATATACTGGGATTGTTTTGCAGTGTTGTGTATTGTGGGTTGGTCTTGCTAGTTGGCCCTCTAGCAGCTGATAGGATCAACAGCAAAACAAAACCATGCCACCCCATCCTGTTTTTTTTTCAGCCGGGAAGGCCCATCTCAAAATGATAAAACCAAGTGATTTCATGCCAATCAAGCATGTACCCGTATCTTATTTTTGTCTGTGCTGCATTGCATAGTGGCCCTTTCCCGAAGTCGAGTGGCAGCCTCAACATAAAACAACAGAGAAGCCACATGGGAACAAGACTCCCCCAGCCTTGCAATGCAGCTGCAGTGTGCACAAAATATCTTAGAGGAGGTATCCACAGCGATCCAGGGGTGTAAACTAGGCTTTTTGAAAGAAGCACTTGAGCTCTCACAACCTTCTGGTCGCCATCATGGAAACTGTAAACACATCGTGAATGCAGCTGGACACAAACCCGTTATATGCTTCCATACTTACCGTATTTTCCGGATTACAAGTCGCTACTTTTTTCCTCGATTTTGAACCATGCGGCTAATACAAAGGTGCGGCTTGTCTGTGGATTTTTCTTTCACCGGTAGGGGCGCTCTATAGTTCAGAAAATACGCTAAAGAAATTTTGATTTATTTTTTTCTCATGGGTCTGTTCTGTTTTAATTTGCAAAGTTGTTGCCGTGTTAAATGGCACTGTTTTGAGAATCTATTTATGTACCTTTTTGTGCATTCACAGTACAATCTTACTGTAAATGCAGTTTTTTTATATTTATATATATATATATATGATATATATCATATATATAATATATATATAATATAATATAATATATATATATATATATATATATATATATACTTTTTTTTCTGAAAAGAGTTGTTGCGGCTTATAGTCCGGGAAATACAGAATTCCATAAGTCCTTCATTTCACAGAATGGGCTCAGGTGCACAATGAGGTACGAGATTTGTGTAAATCACGACCGTCCTTGCAGGTCAGTAATTCAGTCTCTCTGTTGAAGTTTGCATGAGTCCAAATGGCCTATCAAACGCAACTTGTCGGCATGTCGCACACTCGCCTGCCTGCTCAATGTCTCTGCATTTTTCTCCATCGCAAGCTGGTTTAAATGCAGAATTTTTCAAATACATCTGAAAATAAGTGCAAGTTCCGATTGCTGTCTCCTGTTACTATAAATCCCGGTCATCAAATTATGTTAAAGTAAAAACATGTAAACCACTACATGAAACATCGGAGATGGAAAGTTTAATGAATATTCTCCATCCTATGTTTTCCCCAAATGTTTCATTTGATCTTCACTTTTATTTTTGACAGCTCCACCAACAACAGTTTGGTCTCTCGCTGATCCAACACCTTTTCAAGTTCTCTTCAGATGTTTTATGCAGGGGAACGTCCCTTACATATTTGAAAGCCCTTCTATCTACCGTACTGTACACTGATCCACATTTAGAACTTTGGCGTCACAACTGTCATCAGAGAATCATAAAATGTCCCGTGAGGTGTTTTTACCTTGTTTCCCTTCACCATTCCCTTAATCAATGCAGAACATGTGCAGTAAAGCTTTGAAGTTTCAGCATGCACGGGGACTCAAATAAAACAGATTTGTTGTCAAATTATTATTTTTTTTTACTTCACTATGCTCACTACTACAAGGTGTTTAAACAAATCATGGTCCAGAGAGAACAATGTTAGATACTTGGTTTATGATGTTAAATGTTGCCCACTTCGCATCCATTGCAACCCGTTCATCCTGGAAGAGGGATGCCCCCTCTTCTGTGGTCCCTTCTCAAGGTTTCTTCTTTCTTCTCTGTTTGGGGATTTTGGCTTATGAGGCCCTTTGAGACTATATATACAAATAAACTTGTTTTGGTTTTCCTTGTTATAACTTCCAATTAATGCGGTATTTACACTAAAGAGGAGCTATAAACAAAACCTGGACAATTTTATGTCTTGCCTTCCAAGGTGATACCAGGAAGCTTGGGGCTTGCTCAGGTGATTAAAAACAGAACATTGTTTGGGGATAAGCAAAAGCGTTACCTTCAAAATTACTGTTTAATCCTGTGCATAAAACACATTAACCCCACCCAGAAAATACCCCAAAAAGGGGGAGAGAGAATAAAAACACTTTTTTAGGTTGATTTTGGATCTTCTACAAGGGTGTGTATCACACACACGATTTTACAGTATTCATTATTGAAGTCATTCCAAATGTGTGTGTCAGGTATCGCCTTGCGGCGACGAGGAGGTGGACCCAAAAGGCGAGGAGGCAGGGGAAGGTGTAACTTGAAGGGAGTTTATTGACAGGGTCAAAACAAGGACAAACACGTGGCAGGGTGCAAAATAACAAAGGGGAACTAAACGAGACTAAACTGTAACGAGGACAAGGAACAAAAACGAGACGGGAACGAACTAAGCGGACAGGGAACGATGACAAAGAGCATGAGCGGGGAACAGGGCGTGGTCGTGACAGTCCAAAAGTAGTGGCAGCAAAGCGAGATACACGGGAAAATGACCCGACACTGGGTTGATGGCATGAGGTGTTTAAATAGTCCAGGAATTAGGCGGCAGATGGAGATCAGGTGGGTGATTACTAACGGGGAACAGGTGCGTGGCTGGTGAGGAAAGAGTGCTGAGGGGAAACGCCCCACTCAGCTGACAACAAAAACAAGGTGCACATGGCAGGGAGGTGACGAAAGCAATAACAACACCACATGTACACGTAAACAATGACAAAACTCCTGTCATGCCCGACGCGGATCATGACAGTGTGATTAAAAAAAAAAATGTGTCTTTGTCCAAGTAGCTAATTATGTGTTCTCTATTCAATTGTTTTTGTTGGAAGGAATTTCGTATAATTAGGTCCCAAAAATGCTGAACCCAATCATTTTATCAGGTTGTAGTATACTATACTTATACAACATCTTAGCCACATTCATTGTCCAGAGCAGTGATTCTGAAATTAAACTGGTTTGCTTATTCATTATGTGTGAGTCGTAGACATGTAGGAATAAAAATGACGTGGATTCATTGGTTAAAGCCGTACTATTGCTGCAGGATTTTGCCGAAAAATGTCTTGACAATAGCCTTTTCATTTGTCCATTTGTGGCTCTCACATTTTATGAATAGCGCATTAGGCTCCTTCCGTCAGCCTCAGAGTTCATTTTTATTGCTCAGTGCTGCTTTGTGTAAATGAAACACTTTCACTATTGGTATTCGTGCAGTTTTAATTTTCAAACTGGAATCAGGTTAGAATTTACCGCACGCTTTCTGTGGGTGTCATGCGAGTTCCCGTTGCTGTCTCACACAGTCACGACCATAGGCCATTATTTCACCATAATGGATTCAACAGCTACTCAGAAGACACTGCCCATTGACATCCACAGTTACTCAGAGAAAGGAAAAAAAAAATCCAAAGCATGGCAAGTGCATGCAAAAAAACTAGTATACAATTTCATTTTTCGGTCGCAGGTGGAAGTAATGATTCGGAACTCAAAATATAGTTGAGTGCAGCTTTAATGAGCGTTCTGATATATGACTTATTGTTTTTAATTTTTTTTTTTTTTATATTCATGGGTTTTTAAACTGTATACGTATTCTTCATAACACGTTCCCATTTATGTAAACATTTGTCGGAGCAAGCTCTGTCGTTAGCTGAGGAAACTGTGCACTGTAAAATATGTCACTTGCCTTTTATTTGGAATACAAAATTTTAACAGATATGCAATGGAAAGGATACATTTTGGTATTTGTGCATAGAACATATTAGGTAACGGACTTTCCCAAAAATATGTGCTCAGTGCCAACAAGATACAAGTAAAATGTTGTGGCTGTACTATGTCATAAGCATTTAATTCACCACTATTTTATTTCAAAATGAGTCTGTGGCATGGTTTGGGTTTGACATCTTTGCGGTTTGTTGTTTGACTATCTGGCAGTTATACACCCACTCAACTAAGGAAAAGGTGTTTTTTTTTTTTTTAATCACGGTTTGGTACCATCCAGCAAGCTTCGATGCAGAACGAGGTGAACCAATCAGAATCGACACGTAGTTGAATCAATGAGAAGTCAGACACACTCACGTTGCCAGGCAGCAGATAAAGGCGTTCAGGAGCTAAACCTAAAATCTGATTGACTCAAACACGAACCAGCGATTTCAACGGTGTGTGTGTGATCGATGCCTGCAACCGAGATTGTGACACAACTTCCCAACTTGACTGGAATTGAGGTTCATTGTTTCAAAAAGCCTTATTGTAAAGCTTATGGAATCCCAAATTGCACGCTACCTAGTGACTAAAGCCGTTTCTCTCTGCTTCTTGCTGACTTGCATTGTCCTCATTAGTCAGTCTCTGCTGTGGCTGCAAAACTGAAAGGCATTAAAAGTACAAACAGCAGGAATGAACTTGGCACGTATAAAATCACACTGTCACAAACAAATCCAGGTTGCTGTAGCCAACTTTTGCCCTCTCTTTCCTAGAAGCGGCCACAACGATAAAACATGTCCACAGTATGCAATGTTTTTATCATGTATAACAATTCCAGTTTTAAAGTCATTTTGATGAGGGGGGGTCGGCGGGGCACTCAAGTTCAGGAAGATACAACATTTTTGGCATTTACCACTTGTAAATGCAAAATACAGCTGAAGCGTCCTTAGCATCCACCACTTACTTTCAATGTCATTTTTTTCTCTCTCTAACTCAGACCCAAAAGATAAAAGTGGCGCGTTCCAAAACTACAAAGATGATGAGAAAATTAAAGAAGCTTAGGAGCATGTACCGTATTCGCTAAAGCAGTGGTTCATTTTTTTCAACCTTTTTTCAATGATGTATCAAGCGTGAAATATTTTTTTCAGCCAAAGAACCCCTATTAGGTGTCCGATGATGATGATTAAACTTTGAAACATAATTTTTCGTGGTAGCCATGCAACTATTTGGAAATAAATATATTTAACTAAAATGAATAAATACTTAACCACAAATAAAGATTTGTTTACATAAAAATAATTATCAACACGTCGGATGTGGCTACACAATATAGATCTGTTCTAAAAAATAAATCATTAACTTAATTTTAAATAATTGCAGAAACTGCAAAACAAAATCTCAGAAGACTAACAACATTGCCAACTGTCAGCACTGAATGTTAAAATGTTGCATCGATCTCTGTTTTTTCCTTCTTGTGTGACATTTTATAGAGACAATGAGTGTCTTCACGTCCCCCCCCCCCCCCCAATTTGACAACCACCGTTTTAAAGCCATACTCATCTCAGCAGTATGTTGGGCTTTAACTGATCATATGGTCCACTTTTCAACAAGTTCAATATATTTATATTTTTTTATTACCAGGAAAATTGTATTACCTTGTTTTGGAGAAATCAATACAAAACTAACAAGTTTCAAAACGCAGCCTGGTAATATGCATTATGGACACGCCCCCTCCCCTCCCTCCATGTCTAGGTGGGAGTCACGGAGAGACCGATCACATTTTGTCCATTCAAAGTTATTGTGAATGTATTGCAAATATTGTCAAAATAATTTAACCATCTCTACCTGGGCCCACTTCAACCTCTAAAAACATCAAATAACGATTTGCTTTTCCATGGCTGACTTCAAAGAGAATGAGATAATAAGCATCTTACGTGCACTTTCTATAATAATAATAATGCCTTTATTAGTCCCACAATGGGGAAATTTGAGATTCGAACCCAGGCCTCCTGGGGAGACTGGGTCCTGAACGCGGCGCCTTAAACCACTCGGCCATCCTGGCAGCCACGAGATTCGAACCCAGGCCTCCTGGGGAGACTGGGTCCGGAACGCGGCGCCTTAGACCACTCGGCCATCCTGGCAGCCATTCTGTCATGTCTTGTCTGATTTCTTTAATAAGTCACCAAGATACTAAAATACAATGCGTTCCGATTAGTTGTAAGTTTAATTGTTTGTAGGTAGTTGTGATATATTAGATTTTAATCTATAAGCGTAAATTTGACTTACTTTTTTTCCCACCAAGGCCAGACATCCGAAAATAACACATATTTACATATTTCTTTTCATTTTCTCTCCAAAGAAATAGTAGAATATTTTTGAGCAATTGAGATTGGATGAATTCCTTCAGAGTATCCATGAAAGAAACTCTTTTGGTAGACCGAGCGTTCGGCATCAAAACAGGTTTCAGCAAGTATGACAATTTGGTAGATATGGCACTATGCCCAGTGATGAAGCGACATGGTGGCCAGGAGTGGCCATGGCCTCCCCTCGCCACTCTCTGGCCAGATGGACACACGGTCATACAGGTGCCCACGTTACATGCACGATTGACTACATCATCCACAAGGGGAGATTTTGCAGTTTACCTGCCAAAGTCATGCACAGACTCCTGCGAGTTGTTTCTGCAATGGCAAGCACGGGTTGCACTTCGACCGCCTTGATTTTAAGGCAAATGAGATAAAGGCTCATTCCTTCCCAAAATGGATGCAAATGCTCCTGTGCAAAATACCAAAAGACAAAAATCAGCACGCAGACTTGAGCTAGGAACGAAAATAGGCATTAACATCCTCGATTCTCCTCTACTTTCAGATATCCACTGTTTTGAGCTCCCATCTTGTCTTCACTGTCTGTTAGTCATTTGACGACACTCAAGGCATTTGCCATCCAGTGCAAGCATCAAATATATGGATAAAAACACTAGTTGACATCTCTTAATTTATTTAACAAGCTTTGTTGGAACGGTTTTGTGCTCTGAAGACACGGTTGGATGAATTTGGTCAGAGATTATGAGTCAGTAAAAAAGTCCAAATCGGTCCTCTGACGTCTGTCCTCACAAATATTTGCAGTAGGTTATCGCAGAAGAGTGGAGGCTGTGTCTTAAATCACATTTTTATTCTATGGCTTGTGACTCAGCATAAGACTCGGCATTGTTGTAATGTTTTGTGTTTCCTGGTTTTGTGTTATGCTGTATAAATCAAATTAAATTGAGTTGATCAAGATTAGCATATTTCAAATAGTATTTAGCCTAGGGGGGCAGAATTTTTCATCAGTGCTACTGGGGTGGCCACATAGCACCACACACTTCCTAACCAGAGGTCTGACAAAAAATATGTATATTAAATGTGGACAAAATATGTGAATATGTGCAAAATACATGCTTTTAATATATTTAATTTTTGAGAATACCTTTTTCAATTAAGGTCAACTCTCCTCGCCCAAAGAAAAAGGGTTTGAAGCAAACTACAAAATAATCACTGTCAATTTTTTTTCAGTGCATAGGGCTCTCATAAAAATTGCCATTCAAGGATGGCACGAAACCCATAAACAAGATGCAAACATTAAGTGTAAGAACTAATTTTGAAAATGTTACAAAAATCAACTTAGTCAAAATTTAGATGTAATTGAGGCACTATGTTATTCCAAATCGGGCAAAAAAAAGTCCTACTCACGTTGTATTAGAGTACAGACATCTTTTGTGAAAAAAGTATATTGAATTTCTTTTGCTACTCAGTGAGGTCGGTTTGTCCTCGTCTACACAGTCTTGTCCAGGAAATGCTGAAAAGGAAAACATTGAATTGAAATTCAGGATGGTTCTGCAGCAATGTTTTACAGTAAGTAATATTTGACATTACGATATCACTGATGTGGTAAGTTCTTGATAGATTGAAGCCAATCTTATGCTATAACCTTCTATTCGCTACCAATGCTGATGTTACTTTATACCGTATATTAAAATGTTTTACAAGGGTATCTGGATAGAAGTCTGTTGAAGGCACACTGACTCCTGCGGGATATCAATGAAACAAGGAAAAAAAAAGTCATATAATATTCACATTATTAATTTCATCCCGGTACATAATACCAGCAGAGGTAGGCAGTCAAGGCCTTCAAGGCCTTCTCTGCTGGCCTAACATAACCAAAAATCAAGAAATCATGTTTATATTTATGATAAAAGTTCATTTCACATAATTATAAATATATATATATATGTCTGTGTGTGTGTATTTAATATATTCCAGTGTTGTATTTTTAGGTGAGAGTTTGTGTCCAATGAGATTTAAGCTAGCTTGTGTTGCCAGGCAGATTTCATTGTACCAGTAGCACATAGGCCTTCAGATAGAACCATGCGGGCATCTTTGCTGTTTGAGTGAACAGGCTCCTTAGAGTTGATAATAAAATTGCGATAGCCAATCGGATTCTGAATTGGTGACAATAAGGCCTTCTAGCAGGCCTCACGTAGAAGGCGATGAAAAGCGTCTTGGGATTCGAATATTCGAAATATATTCTTGCTTTTGGCATAATGGCCAAAGGAGGAAAAGTGTGGAGTTGATTGCAGATATACTTGCAAGGCCAATATTCAAGACTGACCTTCGTAAATCGAGGTCGCCCAACACCCAGTAGTGTGTACGTGTATATTATTTATCCAGCTGTGGTGTCCTAAATGATGGTATTTTAAGGGGTATTTATTCAAGTCGGCCTAAGGACGACTTCAACTGATGGCCTAGTTGTGAAATGCACACACTGAATACCAAGAACAAAAAAGCAATGTAGGAATGCAAAAGCAAAACATCCCTGTTAAACTGACTTTACTTTTATTGCTGAGAAATTAAAAATGCTTTAGGTGAAACATTCTCATGTGAATATTCATTTTTCAAACCATTTGCCTTCATACAGTACATAATCTTTATGTATGCAAACTCTGGTCTTATCTCTCATTATATACCCCGTGGCCTAACAGCTGTTGCAGCGTAAGGGAAACTGCTGCTAATGTACATGTTAATATGAAAATCTTTTCAATTACTGCAGAAAATGGCTCATTTAAATTCAAATTATTACCACTATTAGTAGCAAAGACACCCTACTGCGGATGAATTGGTAGCAGTTTAAGCACTCGTTCTTCCCGAGGAGGTAAGTAACCCTGCCAGATGGACGGCAGTGCACAAAGATGTAATTAATCACTTCCCCATAGGTCACAAAAGGGGAGGGGAAAAAAGCCTGGATTTGCAATTTGACTATTGAGTGTTAAAAATGTTCAAGTAAGACACCGGCTGCGAGGCTGTAATTCATTTAAACGAGGCTGGCAAGTGTTTGAATCTCCCTACACATTGATTTCTCATTCTTTTGCCTTACAACTCTTGAAACCTTTCTTGCATTGCTTTTGCTTTTTGATCCAAGTCTATTTTCCCCATTACACAGGCCCTGTTGCTTCATGCGACTGCATTTCCATTCCAACGCGTTGGGTGTCTTGGAATTCAACCCGATTTCTGAGTATGTGTTGCTGAGTTGAGAGGGGGAGCGAGAGACAGAAAGAGAGAGGACACACTTAACTCATTGACTACCATTGACGGCTAAAGACGTCAAAGATTGATTTTTTTTTTTGTTGTTTTTTTTTTTTACTCGGCTGGTAGTGAATGAGTTAATGGCCCCCTTGGGTGGGTTTATGACCTTTTTAGTGATAAAAGGCTTGTCTTATTGCCGAGTTAATTTATGAGTGGAGAGGAAAAAAAGTGTTTTCTAATCATACCTGGTCTCTGTGGTTTTTATCCATCACATACTTTATCTGCAATAAAGGCAGCATATGCACTAGAGGATGCTTGTATATTAACTAAAGTAGGACGCAATTGGCGTATTCAACTCAAGCCACCTTATGAAATAATTATTGCCATAAGAGTTTGATTGTAATGATTTATTGAACATATAAACACATGGACATAAAAATAAAAAAAGAAAAGATGATCAATACTTAGCTTAGTTGAGTTACATGTTGAAATAGAGAAGGAAGAAGTAGAAAAACTCATCTAGTCCTTCCCCTTGTTCTCGACAAATAATGAAAATAATTATGGTCATACCGTACCTTATTCCTAATTTAGGGTTACACAACATTTTGGTTCAGTGACTAGTCATTCTGTGGTCAACTTTTTAAAAGAACTTTTTCCATCCAACTGCTTTCCTATTCCAGCTGACCAAGAGGTCGGGTACCCCCTGAAATAGTCACCAGTCAATTGCAAGGTAAAATCCAGCGCCTTGCTTTAACTAACTCATCTTCACGATGCAGGATTGCACATTTCTCATATTTCACTTTTTTTCAACCTCACAAAACATTCCCTGTGCCTTTTAGAATGAGTTTATTCCATTCAGGCGAAAATAAAAGATGACATAGAGTTTCTCACCCTAGTTCATTCTTGATTACTTCCTATTTCCTTCCTTCCACTCATCATCTCGGCACATCGCCCTTTCCCTCATTAGCCATTCACAATGGTCACTTACTCTCTTACAAAGATCCCCAATGGATTTCAGCCCTCACTTCATTCTTCTGTGAGTCGTATTGACTCTTCTGATGGTCTTGAGGCACTCCACACAAAATATCCCCCCCCTTATCATTGAAATGAGCATGCCTGTGGTGGGGGCTAATGTGTGGATCAATGCGCAAACCTCTCCCCAGCTGCACTTGTCAAACACTGTGTCATGGGAATATTACGCTCGACTCTGCAGCCTTGATTTTGATTGTATTTATTTTTTTTGCCAACACGTGGGGGAATGTGCGCTGAAAAATCTATCATTACACTGCTGTCGATCACAGGAACCTCATTGTCTTGCCAAGCTGATGAGTTACAGCATGCAAATACCATAGATGGGCACTTTACCCTATTTTGCCGGTAAGTCCTCCATTCTCAACTTGGCACCCTTCTGTCATTGTCCCGCTGTCCTTACTCATAAAATAATTGTGCCGTGTCCCCATCCTTTTAAAGCGCTTCCATTCTTGCATTTCATTAATCAGTCACCAAGCCCTAAAAAAAAGCTAACAGTAGAGGTTTCATAATTCCAAAACAATATTTAAAGTTAATTACCTGGCTAATTCCCTATTGACATCCACTAACCATAATTTCCGGACTACAAAACACAGCTGCTTAAAAGCCAAAATAGCTCAATTTAGACACAAATATGGATTGGTACATATATTAGCTGCTTCGGACTAATAGTTGCAGGTCTCCACATTATTAAATGGGGTATTGTCAATATTATGAACACCGGGAAACACTTTTGACCGCCAAACAACGCCGAACACAGCTATTGTGACTTAGCATACCTGAACTTTACTCACTCTTGTTGTCACAAGAGGGAAATTAAGAGATGTGTCAGGTTATACGTGGAGGAGGACCCAAATGCAGGGAAGCCAGGCAGGAGTTACTCAAAATTGTATTTTAATGTAAACCAAAAGGCAAACAAGGCTCTGGGAAAAACTAAAATATTAAAGTACAAATACAAATAACGATAGTGAAGGTCAATAAATAATCAAAAAAACAAATCTTTTAATTCTGTATTTTGTTTTAAATGTCTTTAGTACTTTTATTTTTAAATGCTATTAAATATAGTTATGTAGTAAATATGTGCTGTATGACCATGCCCTTGCCTGTTTTACAATTGCAAATGGAGCAATGAAGCAATTGTTTTAAATTCAGAATAATGATGATTTTAAAATATTTGAGACAAATTTAAAAAAATATATTTGCTTTGTTCCAATGTACAAATATGTTTTACATAAAGGAAAAACTTGTCGGGTAAAATGGAATGATTCTTTATATCATGTGATTACTCCCATTTAATTATTTTAAATGAGGTCAACAATATTAATGGGTTTTCTTTGACTTCATAAATGAACTTACTTGAAGTTAAAACAGGTTTTCAGTAATTGAAAATTGTTCAATTGATGAAGTCCATCAAGTGTTATCTTTTTTCAGTGTAGTTTTTAGATGTGCTTTGTTTGTGTAAAGCACATTGAGTTACCTTGTGTATGAAATGTGTTCCATAAATAAAGTTGCCCTGCCTTTGTTTTTTCTTTTTTTCAACTGCAAAAAAAAAATATTGCGCTCTGTGACCCACCTTGCAGGAGGATATTGTGGGTTGCTGATATATAAATGTAATCTGTTTGACAGACAGACGAGTAAACTGCAGTGAAAGGATCCTCTTGAGCATAACAGATGCGTCAAAGTGAAAAGACAGTCACCCTGTGATTGTGAGTATAAACTCAATAAATGTGTCTACCTTGACATAAAAAATGAACAGAGTGTTCCAAGACAATGTTGCGTGTAAGACAGAAGACAATTAACAGAAATCAGTATGAAGAGTGTTGGTGAATATATTAAACTCTGTCACATTCAGGCACTTCTACATTGAATGAGAATGGCAAAATGCCAGCAAGATTTGAACTCAGCTCATAAAATGCAATAAAAGAGACAGTCTTGCCCTGGACACCACTTCAAAAGACCACTCATAGGGCTCCCACATGACTCTCGATATTGTGCCTTTAACTTCCATTAGTCGCGAAATATGAATGTCTTGTATGCGAGCTATATTGTATATATCTCTGGTCAATGGTAACAAATATACCTGAAAGAACAAGAAAAAATATTCATGCGAAATTATTTCATGAATCCTTCACAAATGAACTCATACTCATTTCAAAGTCATCATGGTAAACATTCCAACGCGTTCCTTTCATTATCTAATAAATAAATAAATACTTAAATTCATTATGTTGATTCTTTTAAATGTATTTTTTTTTAAATATTTTTTCATTATTGAAGTATTTACGTTTTTGTATTAACATCTTGCTAAAACAAACAAAAATTGAGATTGTTTTGAAGAAAAATACAGCACAGGCTATCAAAACATTGTCAGCAACAAACTCCAACCAGAGACTGCCGTTTTTGTTGATTTTCCTTGAATGGCGTATGCGTATGCTAGACCTTGAACAAGGTACCTAAATTCCTATTGAATCTTGAAAAAAAAAAAAACTAAATCGCTCACGGCGCTTGTGTGCTGTCTGCGGTCACTGTCACAGGATGAATGCAAAGGGATATATATACTGTATAACATTCATAATGCAAAAAAAAAATAATACAGAAATCCTCAGGCAAATCTTAAATACTTGACGCAACACTAAACTGAAGTCATGGCAGCTCTTAAAAACAACTGCCAGTTGGAGGTTATGACAGCAACTCGTTTTATGACTGCTCATTGCTCTGCTGGAAATTCTACATTGCTTCTTCCAGCTCCACTCTCTTGCTCACTTTGAGTTAAAAGCCCCGTCTTTGGTTCTCCAGTAATAGGCTGTCATGTTCCCTTTTCACTATATTTGAACATTTCACGCCTTTTTACCTGTACATGCTTATGATAGAGTCTCTGGTGACATAATCACCTTTGTATGCCAGTCATGTGCCCTTGTCATCTGTGAGAATATTATTTCCTTCTGATGTGCGTGCATGCGTCTGTTTTAATATTACATCTGACTAGAACAAACATTTGGTGAAAACAGTGTGCCTGGTAAATAAAAAAAAAACTTCCCTTTTTTTGGAATACTAGGAAGGTCTGCTGATGAATGCTTCGCCTGCGGACTCCCTCGTTCTGCCGGGGGACTTTAATGCTCACATGGGCAATATCAGTGAAACCTGGGAGGAATGGGCCGCTCGATCAGAACCCCATTGGTGTTCTTTTATTGGACTGGTTGTGCACTTGGTACCAGGACGCCCGAGGCCACAGTTCGATGATCGATTTTGTGTGCGACCACATGTTTTGGACACTCCGGTAAAGACAGAGTTGGGGCTGTCAAAAGATGAGCATCTGGCGGCGTGTAAGCTCCGATGATGGGGAAGATGCTGGTCCGACCTTGACAGATCCAAACGTATTTTGAGGGTTTGCTGGGAACGTCTGGCAGAATCTCCTTTCAGAAAGAGTTTCAACTCCCAACTGCGGTAGAACTCTGCCTACATCCTGGGGGAGGGAGGGGACATTGAATCTCAGTGGACCGTGCTCCCCTGTCTCCGTTGTTGAGGTGGCCGATTGGAGCTGAGGGCGTACGCTGGTTGGTGCCTGTCGTGGTTGGTAAACCCCAAACCCGCTGGTGGACACCGGTGGTACGGGATGCGCGTTAAACCAAAGTAGGAATTCTGTGGTGTCTTTTGGGCCTGTTGGGTTTGCATAGCTAGCAGTAAATCACCTGTTTCTGAAGCTGAGCCATAATTGGTGAACTGAGCCCTGAGCAACTGTGATGTCATTTTCAGTTGACAGAAAGTGGAAAAATGGCCGTCCTTTGAGTTGGTAAAATACGGCTGGATTTTGCTGCTTTACTCATATTCCACTATCACAATACCAACCAGAATAAAATGTTTAGACATGTGGGACTGATAAGAACACATTATCGTAAATACATTTTGGGGGTTGACTTCTCATTCATTATATTGCCTGTAAAAAAAAAATGCCATTACAGATTGTGAAAGACATTGTGTGGACTTTGGAGGTTTTCACTGTCATTGGTCTGTAAATTCAATACAGTTTAGATTCCACAGAAGAGTAAAAGGCAATAGCTTTAACTGCATTTCAGAGCAGTTGCGTAAAAAAAATAATTATGTCCACCAAGTATCCAGTTGTGTTTCTTTCACTTCGCTCACCTTCTTTGACAAGAAAGCAAAAGATCTCCACACAGGTCTACCCAAGTTTGCCACAAAGCCAATACAATCCATCACTAATGGATTCCTCGCATTTGATGTGTAATCAGATTAAAAGCTGGGTCTTGTTTTGTTTCCACTGCTTGCATTCATTTGGCCTCACGCGTGCATGCATTTTTGTCGTATTCCTTTTTCTCTTTCATAGTCTCAACAGCCAGCTGGCATTCATTGTTTGCTTGATTGACTCCTGTTTAATACAAATGCAGCAACTAGAGCTGTTGGAGATAAATGACTCTCAGTCTCAAATGACGAGTGCTTAAAATGGGAGACACAAACGCACAAATGCAATTTTATTTCTTCGTCCCAATGCACCACGGAAAGGACCATTTCTGGCCTGTCACTCTATTTTTTTTTTACTTCAAGCTTACCTTAACTTTTGTCTCTTCACTGTCATTGCATTCCAGCAAGAAAGCAGCTCCAAAGTAGTATTTGAAGCACATCACTGTTTTATTCAACAGTTTTTGCAGCCGCTCTGATGGCTATCATGGGGAAAATAAGTTCATTCATTTTAATCGACTCTTCAAATTTGTTTGTGAAACTGCGTTACACTTTTATTTGCATCAGCAAACATGTATTAAAACTCAAAAGAAATAAAGGACTCTTGTGCCCAAGAGTGCCAGCAAAGTTTTGAAAGAAAGATGAAGAAAGTGGCTCAATGCAGTGCAACCTAGTGCGCCATGCTAGACTGTGGAGGCTGTGCATGACATAAGCAGGCCACCTGCAATCTCTCCCCCTGCAAATGATGAGACGTGGACTTTTGGAGAATGCCTCATCCGTTTATTAAATAACTGGTAATGTGTTCATGGAAGATGAAAACATGCTGTTCAAAATTTACCAAAGGCACTTCCTTATCATTTTGTGGTGCACATTGGCATTGTTGAACAAAGTAAAGGAAAAGTAGAGAAAATATTACCCATTTTATTCATCTGTGATAGGTTAGAGCTAAATCAATATCACATTAGAGTTACAAGGTCTCCTAGTCTGAAGGAGAGACAAAAATGACAGTGGCCCAGTTTATTTTGTCACTCTTACATAATCAGTCCTTAAGCCTGTCTGTTTTTCAGCCGGAAGGCAGCTGCATTCACCATCAAGTCTGGAATTGTGCAGCAGTCCAACATTTTTTTAATGACATGCCTATTAGGTGATAGATCAGGGCCATCTCATACTTGTCAGTCGGTGACTCTGCTCTGAAAAACATGAATCTTGTGTACATGATTGTTGAAACCAGAGTTCCTTTTCAATGGCGGGTGAAAGGAGAGATTTGGCTGCGTTTAATTATCACTGTGCTTGTGTCATTACATTGAGATTGCATTTCATCCCATTTGTTAACCCTAAACACCACTCAGCACAAGTGCATGACACCAATCCATGGTGCATTAAACATTATGCGCAGGCTGTTCCCCCTATACAGTAATGGCAGCATTTAAGAGGTTTTTTTTCTCCGTTGTGTTAGCTCCTAAAAAAAAAAAGATTGCAGCTAAAAGCCATGAATGGCTAAACACATTTACTTGTAGTCAATATATATATATATATATATATATATTTTTTTTTTTTATGTGTTCTTTTGGCCTAAATTGAATGTCCAGTGCACATGGCAAAGCTGTTTAGTTCAGCATATTAAGTAACTCTAAAAATACTGTATGTCACTTGTCAACTACTGAAATTGCACTGCATTACTTTTTAGTCTTAATTCTATGATTTACCGTACGAACCTGAAGCATAAATCATGCACAAGCCATCATGTCTACTGCACAGCACCAGCTCCATAGAGACAAAACAGTTTTACTGACAGGTTCTTGTCACTGTCCTACTTCACTGACAGACTGAGGAAATCCTCCCTCCTCCATGCCATACAGCTTTTTAATTCCACCTTGAGAGGGAAACGCACATATCCCATTCTCTAAACTCATCACTGTACTGTCAACATCTTCCACATTGATTCGCATTTACCTCACCCAAACCATATTTGCATTATGACTTGTTGTATTTATGTAGTTGAAAACAAGAAACAGACAAAGAAATCAAAATGTTTGGCAATATTTCATAGTTTTTCCAATCTTTAAGACCTTTAAACAGTTCCCTCCCTGAGCCTTCACCTTATTATGGTGGAGGGGTTTATGTTGTCTGGTCCTTCATGCCACTTTCAGGGTCACTCAGGGCAAACAGATCCTAAGTGGTGATGAAAATACATGACCTCAGTGTGTCTTGGGTCACCATAACCGGATCCAGGTGTGGAGGTTGGACTCGATAGCTGTGACTGCACTCATGGGGCCCCACCGGGCTCAGACCGAAAAGGGAGCATGTTCCTCCCTTCTCATGGACGCACCACCTCTAAGAGGGGCCAATGGGTTTTTTTGCAAGGTGAGCTATATGCCTGCCAAAGACAGGATCCTCTGTGGTTCCTCGAAACAGAAGCTGGTCAAGGGCTGTGGAAATGCGCCTCTCTGATAGAAAAGGAGCCAGAACACGTGTGTGAGGTTGAGAAGCTCCCACCAAATCCAAAACAAGCACCATGTTCAGACATAAGATTGATGATGACTTGTGTCTTTCATTTCTGCATGTCTTGTCCCCCCATGTGAAGACGGTGAAGTCAGTCGATCAACATCTGGAAGATATTTGGCTCAGATGGTTCGGGAAGATGCCGGTCTGACATGGGAGACTGAAACATGGATGGTTGAGACGGTCTGAAAGAGTCCTGTCATTAGAAGCTTCGACTGACTTACGGGAGTAGTTTATTTCTCTTCCCGGGGAAGCAGTTGAGTCCAAGTGGGCAATGATTCATGCTTCCATTGTTGAGATGGTTGTCAATGATGCCTTCAAGCTTAGCAAAGAGTTCTATTGGACCTTTTTGGCCATTGAGACTTCAGAGGCCGCTGCTGGGTATCAGCAGGCCAAGTGGAGTCCAGGCCAGTTTCGAGAGTCACAGGCGTGGAAGGTTATGGAGAACAACTTCAGGACAGCTTAGAGGAAATTCTGGTCCAAAATCCAGCATCTCAGGAGGGGAAAGCAGTGCACCGTCAATACTGTAACGTACAGATGGTGTGCTCGTGACCTAGACTTGGGATGTTGGCAGTCGGAGGAGGGAATACTTAGAAGGCCTAAATTCCACTAATATATCCTATGAAGAAGAACATTCTTTGGCTCGGAGGCGGGCTCTCATATTCCTGGGTTAGAATTGGTTGAGTGGCAAGGCTCTTGGAGTGGATGAGTTCTGCCTGGAAATCCTAAAGGCCGAAAATAATGGGTCTGTCCTGGTTAACGCATTTCTGCAACATTGTATGGACATTGGGAAGAGTGCTTCGGGATTGGCTGAGAGGGGAGGTGCTGCCCCTTTTTGGGAACGAGTCTCAGAGCATGTGTTCAATCTAGAGGGGAATCACTAGCCTCTGCCTCCCTGGTTAAGTCTTTTCGGGGTGCCTGTGAGGAGCGTCCATCGGTATATCATCGATCAGATTAAACAAGTCTACAAGTGCTTTGTGGACTTAGAGAAGACATTTACCCATTCACCCGATCTCGGAAAGTTCTGTGGACGGTCCTGGAGTGAGAGGTACACTTTCTTCCTTTGCCAAGTCGAGAACTATCAGTGCACTTCTCATGCGGCGCATCTAAAGGAAACGATACGAGCCACTTCGATTGACACTGAATCACGTTGACTGTTTTATACCCACAATGGCAGAAACCTATTTATCAACACTGCATGCGCCTGCAAAAATACCAACACGTATTCTAAACCGCCCACTTGCAGTCTTCAACAGGATAAGCGAAAGAAGTTGGACGGATGGATACTAAGTTTAATGTATAAAATACAACATTCAAATGTGTTTAATATTTAAGGTTGTTACTGTTCAGACATTCCTGATTTGCTTTGTGTCATGATGTCTTCACAGAAGAGTCAACTGGCCCAGTCCGTTTCCCTTGTGGATGAATAAAGTATCTATTATCTAGTCAACTAAATCCTAGATCAGTCAAAATCAACACCACCTGTTATGTGAATCACCCTCTCTTACTCGGTGCAGAGAAAATGAAATTTATGCTCAGTATAGGAAAGTAAATGGTCGTGTATGTTGCTGTGGATTCATTTCATGGATGCCATGCATGAAAAAAATGGATAAGGTGTTGTCCGGCTGGCGCCAAATAAAAAAGAAAATGGTGCAGATGTTATCTTTGCTTCCCCTCCTCATGCTGTCTTTCTAATGTGGCTTCCAGCTGCTGCTTTTGGTCACTGCTCTACGACAATCAGAACGAGGGGTGTTAGCATTGTGTTGCCTGGAGGCCCCTCATCCTGCCGAGTGGACAAGTAAATGTGAATGAAAATGCAACTGCTGAGAGAGTAATATGCATGACCATGTTCGCCAAGTCCCAACCCCCCCCCATCACGCACGCATGCAGGCACAAAAACGAGACTTTACACCAATCTAATTGGCTATATCGGGTCATGTTTTGTTGATTATGTCATCGACCATAATGTTGTAGTCTGCGGGTCCAGTCAATGATCTCATTGATTTGAGCCACAAATTGAGGCATTACAGCAGCAGTGTTTCCCCACATATAAGTATATAGTATATTTATCTGTGGCTGGCTGCTTCAAATGAATTTTGGCCACCGCTGATAGATTTTGGCTCACCCTGTCAATTTGTAAACACTATATTATTCAGTATTAACTTCATTTTGCTGTGCATAGACTGTCTCATTGTGTGGTCCTTGTTTGAGTCTGCTCATCAATACCTATCCTGCTTTCCTTTTGATACAACAAATACATGCATATAGCCATCATCCGAGCCGCTTCTCCTCACGAGGGTCACGGGCGTGGTGGTCCAGCTGTCTTTGGCAGTAGACGGGGTACACACTGTACTAGTTGCCAGCCAATCCCAGGGCACACAAAGACAAACTACCACTCGCACTCACAATCACACCTTGGGACTAGGGATTGTGCAATCAACCTGCCATGCATTTCTTTGGAATGTGGAAGGGAACCGGAGTACCCGGAGGAAACCCACGCAGGCACGGGGAGAACATGCAAACTCCACACAGGAAGGCTGGAGCTGGAATCGAACACTGCACGTCTGCAAGGTGGATGTGCTAACTAGTTATCAACCGTGCGGCCTACTGCAAATATAGTACCTCAAATTACTGAAGTATCGAACATATCAATGTTTAAGTTTCGGAATCGATCTTAGATGGATCAGAGCCATTGACAGGACAAACAGTATTGATCCCCATGCCACTCATCCCATAGCGGATCTAATAGCCCATCTCGTCACAGCACACTGTGCTGTTTTCTTTGTCTTATTTACAACCATCCATTCATTATCTGAGCTGCTTCTCCTCACGAGGCGTCACAGGCATGTTGGAACCTATCTCAGCTGTCCTCAGGCAGGAGGCGGGGTACACCCTGAACTGGTTGCCAGCCAATTGCAGTGTTTTATATAGAGTTATACCGTTTTTAATTAAAATAATAATTATCTTTGTAGGGCGGCACGGTGGCCGACTGGTTGTTGGATCAATTCCGGCTGCGGCCTTCCTGTGTGAGGTTTGCATCTTGCCCCCGTGCTTGCGTGGGTTTTCTCCGGGTATGCCGGTTTCCTCGTCCATTCCAAAAACATGCATGGCAGGTTGATTGAACACTCGAAATTGTCCAGAGGATGAGTGTAAGAGCGGATGATTGTTCTTCTTTGTGTGCCTTGCAATTGGCTGGCAACCAGTTCAGGGTGTACTCCGCCTACTGCCCGAAGACGGCTGGGATAGGCTCCAGCACCCCCGCGACCATTGTGAGAAGCGGAACAGATAGTGGATGGATTATCTTTGGAAACAAATAAAGATCTATGCAACTGTTAAGTCCCATGTCCACCATTAATGTGACTTCTATATAACATGAGCATCCCACTTCACTTGATACTGCCATGCATCTGGGATACATTAATCCACATTCTTCCTTGAAATAATATTGAAAATGTTCCTGCATGCTTTGAAAGCAGCTACATTGTTACTAAAAGAAATAAATGTTTCATATTCCAATCACATTCCTTGTTTTGTTTTGTTTTTTTTCCTTCATTACACACTACACAAAAAAAGTACAGGGTCGCAGGGGCGGGGGTGCTGGATTCTATCCCAGCTGACTTTGGACGAGGCACACTACACCCCTAACTGGCAGTACACAAGTATATCCAGTAAATAACTTATTTAAATAAATATTTGCCCTGTCTTGTGATCAGACCGGTGCTCGTTTTATTCAAACTTCCTGGCACCAAAATTCTTGATCGTTTTAACACAAGTGCGTGTGCGCATATCCAAACATGCAAACACACAAGCATGCTAATGGACAAATACACTATTTTACATACCTGCTTTGATTCTCATATCAATTTGGGTGACATCCAATTCTTAATCCAAAGGGTTTAAATTGACATCCGTCCACCCTTTGCAGATGTAACAGCTTCAGCACTTCTGGAAAGGCTTTCCACAAGATTTAGGAGTGTGTTAATAGGAATTGGTAACCATTATTCCAGAAGTGCATTTGTGAAGTTCAGCGGTGTCAAATGCGGATCCAGAAAAACCCTGCCACAGTTTGGCTTGAACCACAGATGCATCTAATCAAGGTAAACGAGCTCTTGAGTGGAAGCACCTGTGGCTAAAGACAAACTGTGGCAGTTTTTTGCTTTCTGGACCTGATTTGAAATCTCGGGCGAAGTCACATAAAGATGTTGGATGAGAAGGCCTGGCTCCCCTCAATTTTCACCCAAAGATAATCTGTCAGGTTGTGATCGGGCTTCTTTGCAGGTCTGTCGAGTTCATTCAGACCTAACTATTTCATCCATGTTTTTATGGGCTTTGCTATGCGCACTGGTGCTCATGTTGGAACAGGAACAGGCCATTCCTCAAACTATTCCCACAAAGGTCGGCAGGTAAATATTTTCATGCCCAGCACAAGTCTAGTGGAAAGTGTGGTTTAACAGTGTGTATGCGTGGAGTTTTCTCTCTTTTATTAATTTTGCAGACACTTACAATTATAAAAAGGCGTTTGCAGCTTGAAATTAGCTGACTTGCTACCCAGCCAATGGATGTGCCTCTTTTCATTCCCTGTTAAATTGTGGCGAACGGTCTACAAGGCTGTCGTCCATGCAGAATATTAACGAGCATGCGTGAAATGCATAATAAGGATCTGCAAGCTCTCCCCTTTTGGACAATGTAAAGTTGGTCAGGGCAATCACAGATCACCGTAGTGAAGCGGGCACTTGGAGACCGCCTTCCAACCTGATCGTGTCTATGTGTGTGACCATCCAACCCAACCCCCCTTCGGCTGTGCCACGTCCTAGGGAGATGATTTTAAAAATATAATAATGATGATACAAATGCCTGCAAGTTCACCAGCGTTTCGCCACCTGTGCCACAACTTAGACCTGCTTTTAGCGGATTCAATATTTTCTCAATTTTCAGCCGCCGAATTATCAGGTGTGAAAAAGAAAACTCCTGCGC
The DNA here is from genome assembly GCF_059441095.1 of Idiotropiscis lumnitzeri. Classification (NCBI taxonomy): domain Eukaryota; kingdom Metazoa; phylum Chordata; class Actinopteri; order Syngnathiformes; family Syngnathidae; genus Idiotropiscis; species Idiotropiscis lumnitzeri. The sequence goes on along the minus strand of NC_142391.1, from coordinate 17,359,524 downwards.
ACCTAGAACTCCCTGCCTGGAACAGCACTGTCTGCTAAATTCCCAAACGTGCAAAACGTTGCTCACACTGGCATGAAAATTCTGATGCGCCAGTTTTAATGCCCAAGAGCATGTGCACTGTCTATGGAAATAAAACTCAGAGACAAACAAGTACAGCATCGATTTCTGCAAATTTCACTCACTGTCTACCGGAATTACTGAAAGTTTCATTAAATAACAATATGTTGGTAGGACTGGATGGATGGCTTAAGATGACGACAGCAGTGAAATGTGGAGAGGAATGAGATTTGGTGCTTGGAAGTGAAGTGGATCTTAATAGGACTGGAGAAGTGAACCATTCTTTCTGTATGAATGTATGCATGTTACTAATCAACGGACGCTACAGCTGTTTGTTTATTCCTAAACTTTGCTTGAGGCAGACATGTGTGATGTAATACATGTAGTGAACATGAAGTTGGTTTGTTACAATCGTATTATTGCTAATATTTTATGTCATGTGTTCTGGAAAGTTACAGCCAGCGGTGGTCAGGTGCAGGAAGTAAAATCCTTGCCATAGTTGGGTTTTAGACGCTGGTGTTTCTACTCAACCTGCAGGTAAATGAGCTCGGAGAAGAACCTGTGGCTAAAACTAAACTCTGGCTAGGTTTTAGCCACAGGTTCCGCAGGTGCCTCGCCCTCAGCGCATCTGCAAATTTGGTCAAAAGAAGTAGACTATGTTTTCTAACATGATTCTGCCGTATTTGACTTAGGCGCAGGCAGACAGATTGGCGCAAATCTTCTGCTATTTCATTCATAAATATGACATCAACGTGGAATAATCCCTCTGACTATTTGTAGAAATAAAGTCACTGAATGATTGATAATCATTATTCTTGTAAAAATACTTAAATAGAACCCCAATCACCCGTCGCTATTGTTTTAGGGATGGGGTTCACACACAGACGTATGATGGGAGTGCAATACGGTCTTCAATTGTCCACGTCACATTCTAAGTCAACGACATAAACCGAAAGAGGAGCCAATGTTCTGCATAGACCTCAGTGAGACGAATTTGTATGTCAAGCATGGCGTATTTGTGCGCACTGCACCTCCAACCGCCCTCATTTTGATGCAAATGAGGGATGCCGAGAGAATTGGCTGGGAAAAGACTATTTACATCCCACAAGGGCGCCCAAAGGTGCCAACGCGCAGTTATGCCCAATTCTACCAGCGCAAATTATATATAAATACACCAAAAGGAATAAAACTCCACCCATTCGCACAGTTAGACTGCACTTTGCGCTAGACTTCCTCTCTAAACGAAAATAGGGCACTCAGTGTGATTTTATTTATAAGGTACTTTTATTACGTTACAAATAACATAAAGTGTTTTACAAAGCTAAAAAAACGGCAATGAAAATGGCAACAAGTACAAATCCACCTGTCCCATCCCCAAATACAGATGCATACACACACCCACACGAATACACACTCAGACAGCACATTTCTTTTCATTTATTCCCCACATTTTACGTAAAAACTAATAGTTTAGAATCATGGCAAAACATGTGAGGATGCAGGTCAATAACAACTACATGTGGGAGCTCTCCACGCTGAGAGGTGCCACATCCCGTCGTCACAGAGCATACTGCCACAGAGAGCACCATGACCAAGGTGGACTCTCAAAGTGCAGAGGCCACTATTCCGCTGGATCCCGTTAATCTGCCGGATCACATCCCAGCGTGGTCGCCCCCAAGAGAAGACACTGGAGTTAAAGTTTAAAAAAAAATAAAAGATCATAGCACATGATAAAAATGCCATGATGCGGTCTCTCCTTAAATTGTTGTTTTGACTCATGGATTTATTTTAAAGCTGTTGTCAGAGTTCCTCTAGGCCTGTGTGGGTTGATATGATGAAAGTATATCAGTTCCATATGATGGCCCAAGACATTTAAGACATTGAAAAACTAGTGAAATAACCTTAAAATCGATTCTGGAACACTCGGGGAGCTAATGCAATGATCTTAAAACCGGTGGAATGTGCTCATGCCGAGTGTAGCCCCCTGAAAATCCATGACTGCTATGAACAGGACTGTTAAGAGTGAATACTGTGATATGTGATCTTTAACGTATTTTGACCAAAGCATGTCAGAGACATTTTTTATGAGTCCATAAGCCAGGGGTGTCAGACTCATTTATGTGGACAGGCCACATTGTGGTTATGGTTTCCCTCAGAGGGCCGTTATGACTGTGAACCCATATAAATGTATGATCACCTTACGTTATCATATACACACAACAAATTGATGGAAAGCCAGTTTTGATATCGGAAGCCAGTAAGTAATTGTTTGTTCAACAATTTTACTATTTATTTTAGAAGGGGAGGATTGGTAACAAATAAATGACAATATGTCACAGCACAATGTTGTTAAAAGTGAAGAAAATGTGCTACAAACAGGAAGTTGATTTGCCATTAACGGGCCATATAAAATGAGGTCAGGGGCCAGAACTGGCCCCCAGGCCTTGAGTTTGACAAGAGCGATATTTTTTTTTTCCTACAATGACAAGGCTGAATTTTAGCAAAAATTGGTTGAGGTGAGTTTTCCTCGCAACTAATCGTACGTAGTAGCAATGTTCTTGTCATATTTTGGCTCCGTTACTGTATTACAAAAGAAAGGAACGACTAATGGGCTCTTTAAATGAAAAATAAGTCACAGCAAAAGCGAACAACAATTTCTTGACTCATGTAGAGCTCCAACTCGAGTCTTATCATCTGCCTAACTAGGAAGCAACATGTCCAGCTGAGCACATTGTTACACAGATGCTCAGCACATTTGAGGCTCATAATAATGTCAACGGTGACAGCAGGAATGAGCTGATGAGGAAAGTCTTCGTAAAAGTGCTAAATAAATCCCACTCCAAACATTTGAGAAGCATCTGGTCTTATTCTGCGACAGGATGATGTGCGTATCATAAATGTTTTAAGCCCTTTTTATTCAGTCTGGTGACTGACATACTTCTTTATATACAGCTACATAATGGCAAAGGTGTTTTACGCAGTTTTGTGTTTAAATTGTTCAAATAAATTTGTCTGGTTAAAATGCTCAAACAAGGATGGCGAAAAACGTAAATGATCAGCAGATTATGTTTTGCTGATTGCTACATATTTTAAAATGTAAATCTATTCTAAGGTAAGCATTAATAGGTATTTTAAGGAGGAGCACCTTCATAGTACTACTCATGCATTAATAATAACTACATACATTTTGTTGGGCCTTCTTTGGTTAAATTGAAACAGACGAGCAAAGATATTGTTTTTATTCCCATCACAAGCATCAGTAGATGTGCACCTTAGGCTTAAGAAGGTCAATTATGGGCATTTTTTCCAGATAAAGCCCCCATTAGCTTTGTATGCTAACATTGTTTTTTTTTTGTTGTTTTATTTTGGTGAATGCTCAAAATGGAAAATGTTTGGGAAATGTTCTTTGAATAAAATCAAAGGATATTCTTTACAGTGACATAAAGAAAGAGAAGAGAAACATAACAACTTGCTTCAAGGTGTTTTGGGCACAGAACAGAATAATCAAAATGCAAATTCGTCAGGCCTTGCACAACAATGAAAATATTCCATATATTGTTTTGTGGTATAAAAATATTAAATTGCTCCCCTGACTTTCTTTGGCATCAAACACTAAAAGCTTTTTGGATCAAATGCCATTTAGTCAATATTGCTCTGAAAAACAGAAGAGAATAATGTGACACAAGTAACATGTAAGGATTTAACCTTTGACCCCAGGGACCTTGTCATTGTTGTGTAATAACAGGCTGACTTAAAACCTAAAGTTTTTTGTAGGCCACTTTTTCCACCATAACTGTGTTCCCTACGCATCACATCAGAGATTCTCAGCCATACTCCAAATTTATGTCGAAAGGATTCCTGAAAAGGGCAAATCAACTCCACCAACTCAAGCTGCAATATCTTTCTCTAATATTGAACATATTTAGCATGAATATGTAGAACAACACCCACATAAATGCAGCAAAGCATGAGATCTCCTGACTCATCTCGAACTGTGTCCAAGAACTTCTAGTCCTTGAAATCCAGCCTTACATTTTATTTAAGGCACTCTGAAGAACAACTTTCTCATGCCATAACAAGATGAAAAAGCTCTCCCGGAATTGCAGAGGTCATTTCGAATTAACTTTGACATTTAATATCAGTGGAGCACTTCACATTTTCTGTTGAGTTGCAACTCTCATCGAAGTAGTTTTATTAAAATAAAAAAAAATTTTCTGGGGCTCAAATAATTGGATTGTTGTTATGATTGTTACTTTGCAAACCGAGTCCACAACAAACAAGACAAAGCCAAATTAAAGAAACAAAAAAAGACAACTGACAAGTTGAGACGTCATCAAAGTTTTCCCCTCTCTTCCATCTGAAAAGATAAGCTGTCTTAGATAAGCAACATTTGAGCATCCATCACTTGAGTTGGCCCAGGCCACCGAGCATGCGGAGTCACGTGCGACCATAAACCACAAACTACATCTCACGGCACTTTTGCACAGTTTGTTTTTTTTAAATACCCATCTGTGTGTCATCTCCCACAGGACCTAAACGGGCGATATGACGTCCGACCAAATGGGCAGGCTTTGAATGTGAGGTGAGCGTGGAGGCTTCAAGGGATGAGCAGGTTCAATGAAACGACGCTCTCTCTGCCGACCTTTCATGACGAATTAAATCCAATTAAGAGGCTTTTGTTCTGTGATGAAGATGCTGCTGGCGCTCTTTAACAATCCCATTACAGATCATAAAGGGAGCTGGGGATGAGGCTTGAGAGCTCTCAGGCTGCTCTGCTATGGCAGCAATGCTTTGGTGTCGGGCAGCTGAGGCATTTGGTCATTTCTTCTTACTCTTCTTCCAGTGATGTTTGTGGTCTGCATAGGAAGCATTACAGGACCTGGCTCAATTTAGCAAGTAAATGTGAGCTTGGCAAATGATGTGTAAAGCCCAAGACAGACGGAAATTGAGAAAAGCTCACTGGCCGTGCCTCATTGCATTACAAAGACCCCAACAAATGTGCCCTCCTCTGCTTCCTGTTTATCATGCCTTTAAATTTCTATTTCTTCTTGCAGGTCATCTTCCCGTTCATTGATTTTTTTTTTCTTAAATGTAGGCCTATTAGAAACTCAAAGCAAACGATGATCAATGAATTTGAAGGATCTGACAAGGGTGTGGTCAAGTGAAAACGCAGGATTTAGGCTGAAGATCATACTTGATACATGTTTATGGTGTGTCTTTGTGGAATTTGCAACCTAATGTCGACATCAGACTGCACGATTATAGCCCAATTTTGGGTTGACAAAAAGGTAGTGTCTGGTAGTCGATTTTGAGTTGTCTTGACGCATCGTATCAATCACATACTCAACAATTGGTCATTTGGTTTCATGACCCTCACCAATATCTGGCATATCAGAAATTTTGTACATCTCACCGCATGCAACTTGTCTTACTTTGTCCTTTGATTGATTCTTCGGAAGACAGTGTTATGACGAGAAGCTGCATATGGTGCGCACATACGAACAATCCAAATGGTGAAAAGAAGGAACAGACATTAGGGAGGAAATATTGGAAAGTATATGTCGCGTTAAGAGTCCTGCTACATTTGCTGACTGTACGATTAGCAAACGGGATCGTGTCCATAGTCTCTTCTTTCCCTTTTTTTTTTTTTTTACTTTGCCTAGCAGAAAACAACCACACACAATGCCTCCGTCGACGTGACTTTGGCAGCTGCTACCTTCACTGGGACATTGTATTCACAATAACCCCTTTTGAGTGGATTTGCGTCTTGTTTGTAATTGTAACGTATTTTGGTCCAACAATAAATTCTTTTATCAATGTTGTTTCATGTTTGTTTGTATGGTAATACTGTTTTTTTATTTTTTTTTATTTCATCAGTTAAGAAAATGAAGGTAAAGGAAAAACGTGCATATACACACACACACACACACATGCACACATATATATATGTATATATATATATACGTATATATATATATATATATATATATATATATATATATATATATACGTATATATATATATATACATAGATAGCTAGATAGATAGAGAGATAGATAGATAGCTATAATTTTATTTTAATTAATTTGCTGCATTAACGTGAAGTAATGTCATTGATGTCATACCATTTCATAGTTGATACTCCCTTGAACTATCATAATCCTGCCTACACACTCATTTCACACTAATTAAAGTCGGATCAGAGTTCAATTTTCTAATTCACACCTAAACTGTAATTCATAGTGGAATTATTGCAAAATTCAGGCATTATGCATATCATATTTATCCGTGTTACATCAAGAACTGTGTGTGTGCGTGCGTGTGCGTGTGGGGGTGTGTCGGTGTGTGTGTGTCCGTGTTGTGTTTTAATAGTATCCAATTCAAGTCACCGGTGTAAATAAAAATTTGGATTATTTACATTGTGCTTTGCAAAGTGTTGCCAACTAATTTTAAGTGAAAAAAGTAATGTGATCATTTCACACCCCTAATCGCCACAGGCCACACCAACACCTCCCAATGGCTGTAACCAGAACCACCAGAACCGTAACAATTTACATGATTTGCACAAAACACACAAACAATTTACTGCCACTGACTTGAGCAAATATTGCACAAAAACAGCATACATTAAAAATAAAAAATCTATGTCCTCTATTCCAAGTATGTTATATTTTTTCCCTTCTCTTTTGAATTTTCCCTTTTGGCAATAAAGGAAATATAAGACACCCTGAGATTGTTTTTCTCACTGTTTGTGTTAGTAATTGAATTCTAAAAATGAATTGGCGCGCAATGTAGTATTTCTCTAAATAAATGTGCAAGCAACAATAATCCTATTGAGATTTAAAGCCGTTTAATGAAATGTAATTATAGAGCCATTAATATTTAATGTTTTGTTGTTGATTGCTAGACAGACCATCTAAATATATTAAACCTACACACTTACTGACAATTTCATATGCCTTGAAAAAATATCCCACGTATACCGACTATCTATCTATCTATCTATCTATCAACTTAATGGAGGGAGACACATTTTTTCATCATCATTGCAATATTGTAAACAGTTAAATCTGGTGATTGATTGTGAAGGGAAGAAAATGTTGACTCTCAAAGTGGCTCAGCGTTTGAACTGGTCAGACGACACGTTCTGAGAACCGCTCATAAAAGATTTAGCCTTCAACAAAACAAAAGAGCTAGCCTTCAACCAAATAAACACGTAATGTGTTTTTTTTTTTCTCGTGCTAAAGACTCTTGTGCATAAAAACTACGATTCAAGGATTTTGTCACCAAACAGCAAACAGACATTAACTGTAATTTGGTGCATTATTGAGTGCAATTTTGTGCATTTTCTTCGTCAAAATCAACACTCACAAATGTAATCCGGTTCTGTTCGTCTGACATGTCTTTCTAAATCCCCCCAAAATTTGGATTACTCATGTCGTAAAGACGTTGTGTAAGAGCCAATCCGTGAGCAACTAAATTGATCGTGCAATTTAAGAAAAAAATCAACAAAACAAAGCTTTGGAAAAAGGTGGACATGCTGTAGCTAATGAAAACGAGGACCAACAAAAACTAACCTTTGTAATTCAACAAATATAGTCCAAGCAAAGGATTCCCAATGATTCTTAGAATTTGTCTTATTCATGACCAAAAATCAAGTCAAATTTTGTCCATAATACCAGCATAGAGCATTGCGTATTAAATGAGCTGCATGACTTTGAAAAAGACTTTACAAGTCATATATGGTGCTGGTCATCTTGTGACAATGACAACCGCCAGCTACTCGACGCAGTAATCAGACTGAGGAGTACTTCAAGCAACAGGCTGCTGTCTCTGTCCTGCTAAAGAACACAAACGAAGAAAGAATTTCCCCCCACAAGTCATATGGCTCTAAAATTCCTCCCAGAATTGGAGGGCATCCAGCTCCTGAGTTCGGAAGCGACATTATGACCAGTGCACCTTAAGATCACTTAACTATATTGCACTGAATGCACATCAGGGCAACCTCTACACAAGTCACTTTTAGAATTCCATTTCTAGTTGATTGCTTTTTCATTTACTTTTTGCCTTTTTATCACTATTGAATCATTTTTAACGGTTTTAACTACTGCCTGTCATAGATTGTTCGCATGTATTTTTTTGCGATGTTTTGTAACGGTGATTGCTTCTACTGGATTTCCTTTGGGATCGATAAAGTATCCTGGTATCTAAATGATATACTTTAATCCCTCCTCCATCATGGGTGTTGCATTTCAGATAAGTGAAATCCCTGACAGAGAAATAACCGATTGAAATACTCCTTAGGCATGTTTTTATGGCACTTAATTTTCCTTTCAATCTTTAAACACACAAAAAATGAACATATACATTTATTAATGAGAGCGAGTAAAAGCAATGGGTAACACAAAAATATTGCCGATTGTTCTGTGTTTACAGTACTGCAAACAACTCAGTTTTTTCCAAACCTACAAACTTATCATCTCACAGTATACATCAATATTCATGCCCGAAGATGTACATTATAAAATGAACCTACTGCTGTTGCTTTCTGTGGCGTTTAAAAGCACAATTAGAGAAAGGATAACGTTGAATAATTTTTAACAAAATTCATCTGAAAGTAAGTTGTGTCACACCATCTAGATCAGGCGTGGGCAAACTACGGCCCCGGGGCCACATGTAGCCCATTAAACGTTTTAATCCGGCCCGCCGAACTTGAAAAAATTAAATGAATAGACGTAGTTATGTTTTATTTTCAAAATACTGTGGTTTTTCAAAGACATATATATTGTTATAACACTTTTGTTCACTTTTATTTAGAATGAAATGTATTTTTTTTTCTCAGATGAGGTGATGTTACCAAAACATCTGCTCCTGGTTCGGCCCCTCTGTCAAATTTTAGAACCCATGGTGGCCCGCCAATCAAAAAGTTTGCCCACTCCCGATCAAGATCATTTCATCAAGTAAACCCCAACTAGACGAGCTTTACCCGGAACTATTGTACTGTCTATTTGTTAAGTTTGCATATGTGTTTAAAAATAAATAATAATTTAACACTAGAATTGCCATTGCTGGTTAAAGACCTGAAGCTGGTTAAGGACCTGAAGCCTCACAAAAATAAATGTCAAAGTACTGCTAAAAGCAACTTCCAGCCTTGTTCACTTCTCCCATTATAGAAGTGAAACATCAGAGGGAAGCACTCATGTACAGCATGTACTTCGCTTCATAGCAAGCCTTAAGCATTACTTGGGCGCAGAGGCTTCTTAAAAGCATCACCATTAATCAAACAGGCAGCTTGCAGGCATGTATAAATAGCTAAAACATCAGGTGAAGAGTAGGCGAAGACACTGCTGAATAAGAAGTGAAAAGGGAATTCACAGCCAAAGTCACCTTGAGTGCAGTGAATTTGCAAAACACAGATATGGGCCTAAACATCAATCAGGATGCGCAATATCCTAAAATGCATTAGCGGAAGAATATTAAGTCACATGCATTTGGACATTTTGCAGAGACGTCACAATGATACATGTTCAAAATTGCTGTATGTAATCTTACAACTCAAATTACAAAATTAGAAAAATGAGATTTGAGGTTAGGCTCTGTGACTGTCATAAAAACTTTATTTTTTAGCAGATTTAAAGTAGGGCATCACATTACAATCCACTCTTCTTTTCAAAAATGTATGTCTGCCATGATAAGAGTAATTGCCTTCAAGTTAAGGTTTCCTGAACACTGGGTCATCACAATGCGCCGTGTTTGCAATGCTTGCCATGCGGGAGTCCATGTGAATAAAACATTGGCATGCATATGCATGTGACGCCAATAAAATACATGGTTGCGTAAGTTCAGTAACGCAGCCACATGTGCCATTCTGGTGAAATGGCGTTTATCATGTAGATGTTGTGCATGTCTCATTATTTTCAAGGACGAATTGATCAGTTTATACATCTAACATATGCTCTCTGGCCACAACATTAAGGACAGTGAAGTAAAATAAAAAATGTGATCCAGTGCGAAAACTACAATAAAAAAAATTTAATCTGCAAAGATAATATTCTCATTTCTGACACAGTCAAACAGCTCATAGTTCTAAATGTTCATACAATGGTTGAATAGTATTACACAGTGTAGCACTAAGGCAGCTAAAATAAGTGAACCAAAAAAATAAAAATCCTTTGATTATACAATTATTCTAATTGCTGTGGCTAGTTGGTGCAAATATACTTTATCATTCTTTGAATATATTTTAAATGTTTAATTAAGCCTCAGTATTCACCCACTCAGTAATTTACATTTAAAACTGTCATCCCGGTTAAGACAGAACACTGCATTGCATATCGGCACTGTCAGGCGGAATTCTAGTAAAAACAAAATTTTACAGGAGGTCCAAAAAAATATATATATATTATATATTATATTGCTATTGCACACTCACATCAACATAATACTAACTAAAAAAAATACATTAAATTGCTAATTTATCGCTGTCATTAATTAAAATAGTACAAAGCCGGCGACAGCAAGGTACTTCAAAGTCTGCGGTCGCATGAAAAAAGCCTTTGAAAACATCACAAAAGGAAATGTCTGCCCGAAAACATCTTCATATGGTGAGTGATGCAATAAATAAAGTACCGTATTTTCTGAACTATAACACTTTTTTCCACAGGTTGATTAGTCCTGCAACTTATATTCTGAAGCGGCTTATACATGGGGAAAAAAACGTAATATTGCAGACAGCCACAAGAGGGCACTTTGGATGTATGCACCAATATCTTCTATTCCTTATAAAGACATGAAAAAATGTAATTTCACAGACAGCCAAGGGAAGGCACTCTAGACTTATGACTTTAGACTAATCTAAAAAAAGACGCTATCAGCGCACAGACAAAAAACACTGGACACCTTTTCTGTTCATGTTTATTTTTTGTGTAATTAGTTAACCTTGTGTTAGCATATCTTTCACCTAATATGCCTGTTCTCTATTCTTTTATTTCTGTTATCACTTGCCTTCCAAGATGAAAGGTCTGTTTTTGATCTAGAATTTCGTAAAATAGGTTACCCGTAAAAAATGTTTTTCTAGAATAGACTACTGTGATGCATTTTACTTTGGAGTCAGCCAGTCCTCCCTCAAGTGCCTCTAATTGGTGCAAAATGCTGCTGCTCGTCTTTTAACTGGAGCTCGGAAGACGGAGAACATAACCCCAATCTTATATGTATATGTGTTTATGTGTTTTAGTTTGTGTTCTAATTTCCTGCTAATTTATATTACATCATAAGGAGATCAATTTGTTACAGTTCCAGTTGCTGTGAAACGCACTACATAAATAAAGTTATATTGAATTGTATTGCATTATTCCTCATTATACATTTTTGAGCTGGTTGGACTAATACTCCAGAGCAATTTATAGGCAATTTATAGGTAATGAGACAACTAACCCCATCCCTTGGGTGGATATGAATATGAAACAGAGACCTAATTAAATTAATAATCCAGGGAATCTTAATATTTTCACTCATTATTGTCTAAAAACAAAAAAAAAAACGTCAAATAGAGACGGATGACAAGTTCTGCAAAACGAGAAAACTGAAGTAGTTTGCCACATCTGTGCAACACAGGCAGCAGTATTTTTGTGTGAGTAGGTGTTTTCAAGCTTTTTTCAACACTTTAAATTGGCTAAAATGAAGTAAAAATTTCACACGAAGTGGGGACGGGGACATGACCCTAACCGTGGGCATACAAGGTGTGACTTGTGAGGTGTAACCGCCGCCAAACCACCTGGGCTTTGGTGGGTTGTCACATCAGACAGCGGAGTAAATTGATCATAGAGATGTATTAATAATTAAGGGGCTTGTCATTCTGACTCCCTATCGATTTTTCAATTAGCAGTTGATTGATATAAGCTTTTAACATCAGTAGCCTCATTGATTACGAGTTCAACCTCTATTCTTGCTATGTCATGTCACTTTTCCTTTGGGCTTCAGTGCAAATCACAGGTGAAAGGAAACATCCCCGCGGATGTGTTCATCGTAACCAAATTTTGTTTTGTTTTTGTCTAACTATTAGCTATTGTGAATTTTAATGTTTGCTCGAAGTTACGGGCGTGAGAAATCGCAGACTGCTCTCACCCTCTCAGCGCACATGGTGACACGGGTATACGCACCACACATGGCATTTCTGCACGCATTCCTTCATTTCCATCCGAGTTGAATCTGCAAACAGGACACCACACCATTCCCACTTTCATGAAAATTTCAAAGTCGGACAGTAAGCGCACATTTACACTCGCCACGGACGTCCCGCTGCAGACAACACAAGGTTCACTCTCTTCAGGAAGTCCAAACATGGGCGTAGTTTACAAGCCCTTTAAATGAGTTTTGAGAATTTTTACATGCATTTCCAGTAATGTCACAAATACTGTCACTAATCACAAATACTAGCGCACATTCAGTTCTGGATGACAATTCGCTGGGAGGTGCAGTATGCGACAAACAAACAGATTTTTCTCTCTCCTGATTCGGCTCTTTTGCTTTAGGACATCTGGCAACAATGAGCAATAATATCTGATAAGGTTTCTATCATTGTAGTCGTTTCATGTCTGATAACACAGAAGCAGCGATTGCGGTGGAATGAATGAACGAATACATGATGACTGTGTTGCGCTATCATGCGTCCTGTTCGGAATATTCTGATTAAGAATGTTTGGTTGTACTGTTGGATTGTATTTTAAGCCCTCTCACAGGAGGGTAGCGTGAGGATGCTGATGAGATCACACGAGTGTGTATTTGTTTTAGGGCAATAAGGAGGGCGGGGGGGGGGGGGGGATCTACAAATGCACCACTTTTCATACAAGCGTGTTGGCAGCAGATTTTCACTCGAGGGTAGGAATGTGCATATTAACAAAACTGGGATGCCCTTTGTGTTACAGTGTGTTGGTTATTGTTTTGAAAGCTATTACAACACCACTTAGTAACACTAACAGAGTCTACAAAAGTCGAGGTCAACTTGATCACACCTTCGCCTGGTTTCAAACGCTTGCTCTTGCGCAAACAACTCACAGTAATTCTTTTCCCCTTAAGGCCCACTGTTCAAGTAAGTAATAAATTCATCCAGCGGAGGTTCAAGTATTGATTCCTGAAGACATGTTTGCATGGTTGTCAAATTATTCTGGGTGCCGTACTAGCCATTTATTCCAATGCTAATAGCCAGTATTTGACTTGAGGCTGTAGAAAACAAGCATGCACATTAAATGGAGAAATGTCAAAATCAACCAACCTACAGCGGCATGTTTTTTTTGTCCTTTGATTGACTTTCACTCGATACAGATTGTGACGTCTGGAAGGAGGACTCGTGAAAAACAGCACCCACTCTTCTATGAGCACTCATCTTGTGAAGGGCTGGCGATTGAGTAGCACTCCAACACAGCAGCACAACTGAGGTTATACTTTTCACTGGTGATGGAATACATGCTTGACATACGATGCAGTTCAGTCGCACACCACAAGTTTTTCAATCAATCAAAACTGAGCATTAATACAAGTTGAAAATATGGTGTATTGGACTTTCTTACAAGTAGGCTTAATGTTGAGTCCAATAAGGGTTAAAGGTCGCGGTTTGATTCCTGCTGCAGACAAAACGGTAAACTTGCCGTTGGACAAGGCATCAAACTAGTTTCTGAGTGAGAAAGGCCTCAAATTATCCCCCGACTCATCTTAGTACAGCAATGTTTGTGGACACCATCCTCTTTCCCCGCATGCCTTCATGTTTTTGGTCTGTTTCTCCGTGCCGCGTAAAACATGCTATACGATGTATTCAACAATGATCCAAATCACTTTTTCTATCCATGTTGTGTACTGATAATCCTGTTCACGGCTGACAAGAGATTGAGTCAATCCCAGCTGACACGTCAGGTGAGTGAACCACAACACTAGCAGAGCAAAATTTATAGAATTAGAACAATAATTGTTAAATATTTACAAGCTCAGTATAATAAAGCGTTATTTTCTATTGTGGTTGAAAACATGTGGGACATTCAACATACCGTGAGTCGCAAAATTCATTTGTTTTTGGGGGCTATAATACATTAGTCACATTAATGTTGCCAAATGACTGAAGTACTACATTGCTTTATTCTGCCTACAGCAATTGCAACGACATCTCAAATGTAATTGCACATTCGCTGGAGGCAATAGCACGTATGTGCGTAGTGATGCGCATCTCCCATATAACCACTATTGTCGTCCTTTGTAATGTAAACCTCCGATTTTATGAAGTCAAGGTGACCTGATCCCTACTTCATAATTTGTCAGTTCCAGAGGTCAACAGGTAGCCGGAGGTGCAATCGAGCAGATCAGTTTGACATTTCAGGGCTTATGCTGAGGTGGTGATAATTAAAAACATGACCTTAAAAAGATGAATGAAAAAAAAAAAATCACATCTTTCTCTGCTAACATTATCACTTGTGAGGGTTAGAATGTCTACGAGGTGCTTGCAGCAGTGGCCCAGTTAGTTGTCGTTGTGTCAGTGTGTGTGTCTTCGGGGATTTTTTTTTTTAATGATATACATAATATGACCGCTCAAACAGCGAAACCACAAAGCAAACACCAAATAGCAATAGGTCTTACTATTGTGGACTTTACTCTATTGCCTTCATCAGGTATTGCATAAGCATTTATTATACGTTGGATATGGACGCTTGCATCCAAGCATGCTCAAGCTCGGCTCTTTTTCTTGCTTTTGTCTGATGGGTTTCGTTGCATTTTTCTAGGACAGCCTCCCTCATCAAAGCGATTAAGCAATTACACTGATTGTGCCGATCCTCAGAAGAGAGCGGAAATATCCCCCGAGTATTGAGTGCTAAAGCATTCTTGGTGATAAAGACTTCATTTGTGCTGAATCACAATAATACCCTTTTGCTTCTTTTCAACCTTTTTTCCCCCGAGTGGGTGGCAAGGGGGACTTCGGTAGGAACGTAAGGAAAACCAAAAGGCCCTGCTTGGGCTTCTCAGTCACATATCAACTCATGCACGTTATAATTGAAATTATAAAATTCTCGCTGTATGTAAAATGATCAATATGGAGGCCCGAGAAGATAAACAAATAGCCACAACTGTGAATTAAATCAATGCACTTCATCTTTAAGTGCTGTTGTTGGCATCAGTAATGAAGCAGGAGCAAGAGGGGAATCAAGCTCAATCAGATCAGCTATTGACTGTTATTGCCTCCAAACACACAAACGCAGCCTCTTGCAGTGATAACATCAAACAACAATTTCCTCTGAATGCTAACGTCAACACATGCATAATTCTCAACATGAAAGCCAGTATTGCAACATGTGTGGAAAATATATATATATATTGCAGGGCGGAATCTATGCTAATAGTTTGGGGAGAGGTGCGGATGTGACCGAGACAATATGTGGAGGCAGAGAGCAGGGTGGTGAAGACTCACCCCGAGAGAGAATCTGGAGAAAGAGGCGGGGGTCCGCTACTCGTATGGCTGCCGTGTAGCGGTCCTCGATCCCGGGCACCTGTGCCTTTTTCTCGGGCATGAGTCGAACTCTCAGTCGGCCTCCGTCTGCACCAAGCCACCACTCCAGAATAGTTGTGAGGTCCATTTCCAGGGTGAGCACGGGTGCCTCGTCGTACACGGACAACCCCCCGCATCCCGTCCTGATGATATCCTCTCCTATTTCCACCACCACTTGATTTGATTTGCGACTGGCTTTGGTCAGACCTAATTTCAGAACTTTGGACAGCGGCCGCTTGGAAAAGAAAGGAAGCTGTCCATCAACAGACGTGTTACTTCTTGCAGACGCTGCAGACCTTTGGTCGACAAAGGTAGATATGGTTTTCTGTAAAGGTATGCAGTGCATTTTTAAGTTTGCACTCACTGTGTAACATCCTCTAAAAGTCTGGCAGTCTCCGTTTAGGGGTCTCTTAACAAACTCCGCCAGGTAAGAGCGCAGCAAAGAGGGAACCGCAAAATCCACAGCCAGTGTTTTCCTCTTCAACCGGGAGTTTATTGTTTGATTTAAGTCTCTTTTGCCCCCATTTTCCCCGCTGCCGCCACCACTGGTATTGCCGGAGACGGCCGCGGAGGCGTCTGTCGCCGCTGGCGAGGTGCACTGCAGCCCGGCGAAAAATACCGCAGAACAAACAACCAGAACCAAGAAGCGACTGTTCATTGTTGAAGCGATTGAAGTCCTCAAATCGGAAGAAGCAGTGTCTAATCCCACCGTTCACCGCTTCCTCCACTGCGTCTGTCACATATGCGCAGCGCAAAATCAGCAAGTGCGAAAGGAGCTCCTGCGTCTTTTTTTTTCTGGGGGTGGGGAAGCCGCGCGCGCACGTGGCTCAACGAAACAAGAGAAGATTTTTATTCTCCTGCCCTTCCTTCAGTCAGAAGTCTCTGTCTCTCTGTCTTCCTTGTGGTTTTCTCGATGGTTGGACCCAGCAGTCTCTCTACTGGTCGCTAATTGATATGCCGGTCTGGTCCGCGCCAGAAGCCCCTCAAAGACTCCCTGTCTCCTGGCACAGTTGCGTACAAGTGGTCTCTGTCAACAGCCACTTTCTTCCCTTAAAGGAGAAAAACACAAGGACATACGCATCCACACACGCAAAACTACACACTGAGTTAAAATATGCTGAACATCCGTAAACTTGGGAAGTGGAACGCTGATAAATTCCTTCTCTCTCTCTTTCTCTCTCTCTCTCACTCCCTCTCTCTCTCTCTCTCTGTCTATCTATCTCTCTCTCTATCTGTCTCTCTCTCTCCCTCTCTCTCATTTGAGTGCACAACTGGTCAGAACTGATGCATGCAAGCTCCAAATCGCCTGCCTCCGCCACACGCTAATAAATTCGGGGAAGTAATTCACACGTCCATTTGACGTCATTATGAGACGTTTTCCCCGTGCACGACTCCCACACAGCAGTCAGTCAAAAGTGGTTGAGGTAGTGACTGTCGACGCGATCCAGCGGTGCAGCCCTTGCGAAGCGTCTGGATTTATTGAAATGAAAAAAATAGTAGGCAGGACGTGAGCAGACAAACGTCCACGGTTGGTCTCCCGGGGATTACCATCGATTTACTGAGGTGTGACTGTCCCTCCTTGTTATGCGCAACTCAAACAGTTTCACTTTGTCTTTTAATTGTTAGTTGTGGGCTTAGTTATGTTTGGACAATTTTTCTCTTCTACCCCCCCCCCACCACCACTCTTTTCTTTCTCACTCTCTCTCTCGCTCTCTCTTTCTTTCTCTCTCTCTCTCTCTCTCTCTCTCTAGCCACTAGATGGCATGAGCACACATACCAATGTAACTGCTCACTCCTCATTTTCACAGAACAATCCATTATCGCCTAATTACTATTCATTTTCAGTATCTAATTAGAGCCTTAGCTACTCTAGGAGCATATGTGGGAGAAGGGAAAAACGAAATGAGACTACTGAAGAATTAGAGAATGGCAACAATGTAATTAATCCAAGGAGGGGAGAAGGGAGGATCAATATCAGGATTTATTTGATCCGATGTGGCAAATGTCAAAGTGGAATGTACAAATGGGGGAGGGGTGATACGGGGTTATGACAATTAGAAATCACAGTATGATGCAGTGTGATTCATACTAAACATGTTGAAGTAGAGTGGGACGGGTGAGCACTGCCGTCTCACATCCTAAGAGTTGTGAATTCCAACCCAGAGCTTTACATGTTCCACTTGTCCTTGGTTTCATTTTGACACGCACTGTATGTTAAGTTCATTAAAGACTAAATTTCCCGTGGGTGAACGTGAATGGTTGTTCGTCCTGTCAGCTCTGATAGATTAGTTAGCCAGTCCAGGGTGTGCAGTTACCCTTACCTTGGCGCCAGCCTCTGTTATAACGGGAACAGGATAGCAGCATAGGCAATGAATGTATGTGATGGGCACTGATGGATGTACGGCGCAAACTTTTGCTAAGGCGAAATACCGAACAAAACATGCAAATTACACTCGTCAATAGATTTTTTAACTTTTTTTTTTTTTTTAGTCAAACATGCAGGTAACATTTTAGATATTTTTTTGGACCTCCCACGGAGGATGAGAAGTTCTTTAAAAAAAAAAAGACAGGAGAGAGGGAGAGAGTGTTTGCAAAAACACAGAAGCGAAATGCGTGGCTATGTGAAGAAGCAATTGAGAGCCAAAACTAGCAACGAAAATTGCGTTTAATTTGAGCCAAAGGATAACGTGCAATCAATACAACCATCTCTATAGTGCAGTGCTATCTGGTCCAAGCACATCGGTGCATTTGTCTTGGGTAACAACAAGAGTCTGAGAAAGGTTCCGGTACACTGTAAAAACTTAACTTGAAAAATCCTAGTAAAGTTTTTTTCACTCAGAAATTCTAAATACATTTTACAATTGTATCAAAAGAAAAAAAACTCACCTTAGGGTTCAAGGACATTTTATTTATTTATTTGTATTCATTTGTTTTTTTTTACACAGCAAATTTCATACACAAGGTAACTCGATCTGGTGGAGGATCAAACCCCTAAACTCCAGAGAGAGCCACTCTACACCTGAGCTACGCCACTGCTACTATGTGTTTGTATATTACAGGTGTCAGGTGGAAACCTTAGTTGAGTTTTTGGTCTTTTGGAGACACCAGAAATAAACTCACACACGGTAAGAGAGCCATGACTCAGACATAGAGTAGCCGTCTCTTAATCTGGAGGTTGTAGGTCCAATCCTAAAACAGGTAAAGTGCTAATCCAAAACAGCAACAAAAAACCCACCGTAATGAAAGTAAATAGGTGGGATTACATAATTAATGTTGAAAAACATCATACATAGCTAAAGGGCTGTATTCATGAAATATTTTAATTGTTGGGTATTCAATTGTAACAATTTAATTAATGCATTTAAGAAAACAAACAATTAAGCCATTTATTCTCTACACCACACGCTATTACAGTTTTATGAAAAATGTTTGTTTTCCTGACCAATTCACACTTTCACTGTTTCAATGGCTAGTTTGAGTAATTTGGCATTCAGATAATTCCAATGAATAAAGGTTACATTTATGGCTACATGAAATGTGCGCAATTTCACAACAATAATGGAATTGCTTTTGTCACTATTGTTTTTTTACTAGAGTTAATTGGACTGGGAAGATTGACAACAAAGAGCGAGCTTGGTTTGGGATTGACTCACTTGAAATTCAAGGTGAGCTTTTCAATAAGACCAGAACATAGAGCATTTTCATTTCCTTGTTGTTTTTTGTCATCAACACACTCTGAACTATTCCTTTCTCATGTTTGATACCTTAAAACCTTTCAAGTACAACACAAAACAAATATTCAGATTTTCTTATCTGTCCCAACCACTGTTTTGATGCCTACAAAAAAGATTAATTCTGTTCACAGATGGTAGGGGTCCACTAAAAAAATAAATACACACACAAGTAAACAAACAAATAAAAAAATGCATAAAGGACATAAAATCATACATGCACTTAACCAATTCCTATAATCAAGACATGCCATGGAGCACAAGTGTCAAACCCAAGGCTCGGGGGCCAGATCCAGCCCCCCTCAACATTTTATGTGGCCAGCGAATGCCAATTTTAAAAACATTAAAATATTACAAGCATTTTTTTCTTTGTTACCAATCACACTTTTAAAATGATTTGAATGGGAGTTAAACAAACAACATTTTCCTGGATTCAGATGAAAAACTAGTTATTCATCTGTTCGTTGTGCATATGTAATAACAACATGATGAGGATGATTTATTTGGGTTCACTGTAGGGCCCACCGAGTGAAACCAAAACTATGATGCGGCCCCCAAGAAAAATGAATTTGACACCCCTGCCCTAGAGAATCAAAATACAACGCTATTACAACAACATGCAAACGTTATGGAATCATATTCTTTGGGCAGAAGAATCCAAGGTCATTCCCGTCACCCTGACAGCAAGAGCAATTTACAAAGAAGGAAAGGCAAGCCCATGATCTCCGCGCGCCTTATCATGTGTCAGAACGTTACATATTACATCGTGTACAGTTATGTAGGGCTTCTAATGGATTAGGATCTGAGCAGGGGTGGAGAAGACGACAGCGAATTGTAAGGTGGAGTGCATATAGTAATAGAGGAGGTCCCTGCTCACATTCAAACAAATAACGTGAAACCGATAGGGGAGCATGTCACAGGTATAATGACCTCAAACATTCCCCAAAAGATGCAAAGAAATGAAATGTTTCGCAATTGCCAGTGGCTGGATCTTAAAACAGTAAAGTATGCTCTTCATTTTGCGAGGACAAATGATATTTCCTTTCACTAGACCAAACTGAGAATGTGGTTACAGTGAAGGAATGGCAAAGCATAGAGGAAACTCATCCATGGCTGCCAGACTGGAATCAATCATTGACTGCAAAATATTGTGGTCATTTTCACTATTATCATTTTAGAGTTACTGCGTATAAAACACTGCAATCCATTCTTTTCAAACCTATTAGATAAAAGCTGCTTTTCAAATTATATCTTGATCGTTTCATTTCGAAAAAGAGATGTTTTTGCATGTGGTGTCTGCAGGTTATGAATAGTAAATGGGCTCTCACTTATATCGTGTTTTTTTACCTTTGTTACTCAAAGTGCTTCACACTATTACCTCATCCACTGACTGATGACATACCATCAGGAGCAACTGGAGGTTCAGTATCTTGCTCAAGGATACATCGACGTGGTCACAAAGGGATATTTCAGACAACCCGGCTGAAATTGTTGTGCGAATACTGACTGCTGTGTACAAAGTTCAGCACTCGTTTAATCAGACCACAACATATCCCACATGTGTTTGGGAGATTCCTTTTTTTTTTTTTTTTTTTTTTTTCAAAATTCACCGAAACAAAGGTCAAACCTTTTGTCCATCATTCCAAAAGGGATGTTTCTTCTCATCATCATAGTAGCACTACAGCTCAGAGAGAAGGGGTCCATTTTCCTTTACTTGGACCTGTTACAAACGGGAGGAGACTACAGAACAGTTCAACATAGTATAGTCGGGAAAAGCTTACGAGAACATCCAAAATTTATTTGAGCTTAATCAGAGGCACTTTAAATGGTAGCAGGTGTGCCTTGACTCACATTTAACATGACTTTTAATGACGATTGTTGAATTCTTAACACAGTCACATCCCAGGTATAGAGGGCGTGCACACTTCTGCAAACGCATGATTCCAGTTGTTTATTTTTACTTTCCCTCAAAAACATTGAACTGGGTTATACAGGGTTTCGGCCATGGAGAGAGTTTTGAAATGATCTTTATTGGTCTCATTTTTTAATATTACAAAAATCTGGCGTGTGTGTGTAGTCATGCTGTCGACATGCCCACTGTGTCGCTCCTGCCTTCACGTTTCAGATAGCAAGCTAAACCACTAAAGACGGAATTTTCAGCAGCTCCTTTCCTGACCATTTGTTTGCTACGATGAGTCACAAGCCTGCACACTTAAGGTCAGTGGGGGAGTACTTGTGTGATAAATTACATACAGATAGGTTTTTACAGCAACCCTTCCCCCCTCAAGCATCACTTTTCATGGTCGATGGTGAACCTCATAAATCAGCAGATGAGTCACCACCCGTGGCTTTCCTTTCGTTCTGTACGATTTTCCCCCATACCCAGTCCATCTTCACTCCGCAAAGCGGCTCAATGCCCAACTAATGGGATGTTTTAAGAAGAAACATCGTCAATACATCGCTCCACAGGTGCAACTCTTTCTGTCTTTTTCCCTTCCCATAATTTGTATCTTTTTTTTCCTTGCATAACCAACTACCAGTCCTTGAGGAAGGAATCATGTATTTTTTTTAATGTTTCCTCTTATGACAAATTTTTCTGAGCTCCATAAATCGTAGCTCCGCAGGGTACGAGAAACAACATTAGGCTTTAAATAAAAAATGAAAGCACTGTTCAAGACTACTATAGTGTCTTGTTGACTGGCATAAGGTGTTCAGCGTGGTCATCTCTTACAGCACTGACTTACAGGTGTCGCGGTCAGCGTAGCATGATGAGTGGCAATTGCCTGAATGGTGTGTAGCTGCCGTGAAAGGCAAAGCTCATTTATTTCATTCCTTTATTTTAATAGTTTAATGCGGTTAAAAAGTACACAGAATAAATACATTATTTTGTGTTTATAATATAAAGTAAGTTATAATTTTCGGCTGTTTTGGTTTAATATTGTAGTAAAGGGGGGAACTTGTTTTTTGTTCCACATGTATAGAATGTTGTTTAGGGACGTAGTCATAGATGCACACAATGGCCAGAGGAGGCAATGTACTCTGAAGGGAAGGCAAGACAACAAGTCACGTTTGTGCGAAGATGTAACCTTTATTCCTTTTGAGTGAATGTGGCCAATGAGGTGACTATTGTGCTATTTACTTTCGTAATTGTTTTTGTGAGCCAACCTTATTTCTGTGCTAATTGTGTCTATATTGCTGTTCCCTTAGTTCTGACGGCATTGTTGGAATGTTGTTTTAACGTGTAAAAAGACATGTCGACAACATTAAATGGCTGTTAAAACCCAAGAACAAAGTTGAGCCTTGATTGAACTCGAAAGGAGTAACAGTCAGAACTCAGCCGCTTCGTGCTGGAGAGGAGGGAGAGCCGAGCCGCAGCGCCGACAACGAGCAGCTCGTTAAGGAGTGACGTCACTCTCTAGCATCGAAGGAAGGACCGACTGCTTGCACGGACTCCAGCGGCATCAAACAGAGGCCAGGAGTGGAGCGTGGTTAACCTACTACCAAGTAACATGTTTAGAACAAGCTAAATGTGAAGAAGTGGATTAACTGTGCTTACTGGAGGGACTCTTTGAATGCTTAAAAGTGTAACCTGCTGTGGGCTGAAGTTTTAGTTAGAAAATTGCTGTTTGCTAGAAATTACAGATATTAAGTTGAAATCAAGTTAATAACAAGGGTTTGACGATTTCTTTTAAAGAGAAAGTTGTTTTTTGCATTTTATATTGCAAGTCATTATTCTGGTGTACATTTAAAGTAATACTTTTTCCATTTGACGTTTTAATATAGTAAGGAGATTTAAGGTGTCTGCAATATAAATTTCTGTTCATGTTAGAATAAGAGATAATTTATGTTAAAACACAAAACAACAACATGTAAACGTGGTAGTTGAATTAAACCCACCTTATCAACCTAAACACATTTAAGTTAAAGTTAAATAGCAAATAGTAGAGAATACACATAGTTAAATGGCTGACGAACAAGACTGCGACAGTGAAACTATGGAGTTAAGACAAGAAGAATGCCTTGAAAAAGAAGCTACAAACGTGAGCTCACCTCAAGCAAGCACAAAACATGTCGCGGCAGCAGAGAGTTTGAGGAAAAGTGTGAGAATGAGAAAACTCACTGAGAAAGGCCAAACACAGCATGAAGAAAGACTAAATAAGCTTCAAGCTCGCTTTCAGGTCAGCTATGACAAATGGAAAGTTGCTGCTAAACAAGCTAAAACAGCACTTGATGACTCTGTTAGCACAATATTGCATGATCACATTCATCGAATTAAATGTGCCTCTGACGAAGTGAAACAAGCCTATGAAGAGTTGCGTCGTTGTGAAACACCTGATGGAAACATGCGCCGCAGAGTGGACACCTGTGATGCCATTTCTCATCGAATCGTACAGCAAGCACAAGCAAATCTTGCAGAAGACGAAAGTAAAGGTATGGAAAGATCACTGCACTGGAGTGAAGCTGGCTCAGTGTTCCTTCCAGCAGCTTCCCACAAATCTATGCACTCAGGTAGCGTACGTTCGAGCTACTCAAGCCAGTTGTCGATCAAAAGACAGGAAGCAGCAGCGGAACTAGCAGCATCTGAAGCTGCTCTCAAGGTGATGGAAGAAATGGAATGTGAAAGAAAGAAACTTGAACATCTTGAATTGCAGAACAAAGAAAGGCTTGCTAAACAGGAAGCAGAAAATGCAGAAACCCAAAGAATGTTAGAACAAAAGCGGAGAGAGCTTGAACGCTTAGAAACTGTAAAGCAAATGAATGCTGCAAAGGCACGGCTGATGGTGTATGAGCAAGAAAGCAACTCAGATGAAGAAATATTGGACCTTCTTCATGAAGTGAGTAGTTCAAGAAAGACCACGCTTAAACCAGTCAATCAACCAGAACCCAAGCTAGAATCTTCACACCTCAATCCAAGTGCGCAGCCGTTTATTATAGCACAAAACGCCATAGGAGGGCAACCTACAAACTATACCACACAGGAAGATGGAGTTACTGCATTGGCTAAAGCTTTAGCGGAATCCATTAACATAAGTCGTCTACCTGTACCAGAGCCTGCAGTTTTCAATGGAGATCCAATTAAGTACAATGATTGGAAAATGTCTTTTGAAATGCTGATCGAAAGAAAAAACATCCCAGTGGGTGAAAAGCTCTACTACCTCCGCAAGTATGTTGGTGGTCCAGCAAGAAAGGCTATTGAGAGTTACTTCCTGTTAGGAACAGACACAGCATACTATGCAGCTTGGAACACCCTGGAGGAAAGATATGGAAGTTCATTTGTAATCGCTAAGGCCTTCAGAGATAAACTTTGGTCGTGGCCGAAGATTGGAGCTAGGGACAGCGCTGAATTAAGAGAGTTCTCAGACTTTCTCCGAGGCTGTGAAGCAGCAATGTTACAGATAAAGAGTCTTGAAGTCCTAAATGATTGTACTGAGAACCAGCGAATGATCGGCAAGCTTCCTGATTGGCTTGTAGCTAGCTGGAATAGGAAAGTAATGGACATTGAAGAAGAATGTGGTTCATTTCCAACATTTAGCAACTTTGTTAATTTTGTCACAAGAGAGGCAAAAATAGCGTGCAACCCTGTAACGTCTCTACATGCACTCAAGGAGAATTCGGAGAAGGCGAAACCTCCAAAGACTGGAAATATTGCAGCAAGGACATTTGTGAGCAGTGCAGAAGAAAAAATAAATAGAACAAAGTGCACTTTCTGTGAGAAATTAAATCATGACATTCAGACATGTCGAAAGTTCATGGAAAAGGCAATAAACGAAAGAGTAAAATTTGTACAATCCAAAAAACTATGTTTCGGATGTCTCAGCTTTGGACACGTCTCTAAGAAATGTGAAGAGAGAAGTATCTGTGACACATGCAAGGGAAAACACCCTACATGTTTACATGAAGAAAGAGACAAAGCGTTTAGAAAGAGTCGGGTCAGCGACAAAAAACAAAATGAAGTTAAAGGCACGGAAAAGCCGAAAGAAAGCGAACCACCTAAAGAAACGTCAAGTGAGGCAATCTCAAACCGGGTAATCCAAATAGGCAACAGTGATCTCACATCCACGATTGTTCCAGTCTGGTTATCCACAACAAGCAACCCAGATCAAGAAGTGCTGGTTTATGCCCTGTTGGATAGTCAGAGCGACACAACATTTGTTCTGCAAGAAAAGGCAGATGTTCTGGACACAGTAAAGAAAGATGTGCAACTAAAGCTCTCCACATTGTCATCCAAAAATACAATAATTCCAAGTCAAAAGCTGTCAGGGTTGCAAGTCAGAGGCTTCTATTCGTCAAAGAGAATCCTTTTACCCAAGACATACACAAGAGAGTTCATCCCAGCCAATCGAAATCATATTCCCACACCCAGTAAAGCAAGAGCATGGCCTCATTTAGAACACCTTGCAGAAGCGATCGCCCCTCAGATTGAATGCGATGTGGGCCTGCTCATAGGTTACAATTGTTCCCAAGCCCTGGTACCGAGAGAAGTTTTGTCAGGGAAGGACGATGAGCCCTTCGCTCTAAGAACAGACCTTGGCTGGACAATAGTTGGAGGCATCGACCCTTGTATCAATTATGGAGATGCAATAGGATGCAGCCATAGAATAATTGTCAAAGAAGTGACACCCAGTGAAACATTTGATAAGTTAAAAGAAGTGCATTACATCTGTCGCACACAAATCAAGGAAGTAATCACACCACTGGATGTGATAAAAGTGCTTGAGTCCGATTTCAATTATAGGAAAGTCGGAGACTCTCATTTCTCCCAGGAAGATTTTCGCTTCATTTCAATCATGGAGGAAGGAGTGAAAATGCAAGAAGACGGGCATTGCGAGCTACCATTGCCATTTAAAGAGGACAGACCAAACCTTCCGAACAATAAGAGCTGTGCAGAACACAGACTCAAGTTTCTAAAGAAAAGATTTGGAAGAGACAAACAATACCACAAAGACTACATTAAATTTATGACTGAAACCATAGAGCGTGGAGATGCAGAAAAGGTGCCTCCTGAAGACCTTAACAAGAGCCCAGCCTGGTACATACCACACCACGGAGTGTATCATCCGCAGAAACCCGGCAAAATAAGAGTGGTGTTTGACTGTGCAGCAAGATATGAAGGGGTCTCATTAAATGACCACCTGTTGACTGGGCCAGATTTAACCAACTCACTGGTTGGAGTCCTGTGCAGATTTCGGAAGGGTAAAGTGGCAGTCATGTGTGACATAGAACGCATGTTTTATCAGTTCAGGGTCAGGGCAGAAGATAAAGACTATTTCCGCTTCCTGTGGTGGGGTAATGGTGATTTTCACTCCATTCCATCTGTTTACCGAATGTGTGTCCACCTGTTTGGAGCTGCTTCATCACCGGGCTGCGCAAACTTTGGCCTCAGATATATAGCGTCCCAATGTCTCGGACAGTTCAGTGAAGCAACAATAAGGTTCATTGAGAGAAATTTTTACGTGGACGATGGCCTGATCAGTTTCAATTCAGAAAGGGAAGCTATTCATCTGGTAAATGAAGCAAAGCAACTCTGCAGCACTGGAAAATTGCGACTCCATAAATTCATTTCAAATAGTCAACAAGTACTTGACTCTCTTCCCAATGAGGATTGTGCAGAGACTATGATAAACCATGATCTCACACTTAGCGAACAACAAATTGAAAGAGCGCTAGGCATCAAGTGGTGTATTTCTTCAGACCATTTTCAGTTTCAAGTAGTTGTAAATGAGCGTCCCTTTACCAGAAGAGGAGTGCTGTCGACCATAGCCTCCATCTTCGACCCACTAGGCTTTGTGGCACCTTTCGTTCTACTTGGAAAGCAAATACTGCAGAAAATGTGTCATGACAAGGCAGACTGGGACGAGCCACTCTCAAGTGAACTCGAGCCACAGTGGGAGTCCTGGCTCTCAGATCTTAAGAACCTGTCAGATGTCAAGATTGATCGTTGTTACCTTCCAAGAGATTTTCCAGCAGTTCAGAAATACGAACTCCATCATTTTTCAGATGCGAGTGTTGCAGGATATGGAGTCTGTTCCTATTTGAGAGCCATCAGTGCATCAGGATTAATCCATTGTGCACTTGTGTTTGCAAAGTCCAGGGTAGCCCCCACCAAGGTAACTACAGTACCGAGATTAGAGCTGGCTGCAGCTGTTGTGGCTGTACGCGCGAGTGACATGCTAAAAGCAGAGCTGGATCTTGAAAGATTTGAAGAATTCTTTTGGACGGATTCACAAGTTGTCTTGGCTTACATCCGCAATGAAGCAAAACGCTTCCACGTTTTCGTCGCTAACCGCATTCAGCGCATCAAAGAGAGTACTAAACCAACACAGTGGAGGTATGTCGCGTCAGAAGACAATTCAGCTGACCATGCATCACGTGGGTTGAAAGTTAGAGACCTAATTGCTTCCAACTGGTTCAGTGGATCGCATTTTCTCTGGCAAGACCAACTTCCCTGTCAAGAGATTCATGTGGAAGGACTTGACACAGAAGACCCAGAAGTACGCAAAACGCTTGTGCACCAAACATTTACAAAGGTAGATTCTTTAACAGAACGTTTCCTGAAGTTCTCCAGCTGGTCGAGACTAGTCAAAGCTATCGCCAGGCTCATCAGATTTGTGAAAGAATTTAAGAACACACAAAGGAGAACCAATGAAGCCACAAGTCTTGAAGAAAGGCAAGAAGCTGAGCTTACTATCATAACCGTTGTGCAAAGATCAGTCTTCTCCAAAGAAATCAAGGAGCTTCAATCCCGACAAGAGTTATCTCAAGACAAGAAAAGTCAGCTCTACCGTCTCAATCCCTTCTTGGATGCCAAAGGCACACTTAGAGTGGGAGGTAGATTAGACCAAGCTACGTTGCATCCCCATGTCAAGCACCCAGCTATCCTACCAAAGACCAGTCATATCACATGGCTACTAATTGATCACTGTCATAAGCACATACAACGCCAAGGGCGTGGCATGACGATAAATGAACTGAGAGCATACGGCATTTGGATACTTGGATGCAGTCAAGCAGTATCTTCTTATATCTATAAATGTGTCAAATGCAGAAAATTCCGGCGTGGAACGGAAGAGCAAAGAATGGCAAACCTTCCTGTTGAGAGAATGGAGACAACTCCTCCCTTCACATATTGTGGGATGGATTGTTTTGGCCCATTTTATGTAAAAGAAGGAAGGAAAGAGTTAAAACGTTATGGACTGCTGTTTACGTGCTTATGCTCTCGTGCAGTACATATTGAGTTACTAGATGATCTGTCAACTGACGCTTTTCTCAATTCACTCCGAGCTTTTATTGCCCTTCGTGGTAATGTACGTCAACTTCAGTCAGACCAAGGCACCAACTTTGTCGGTGCAAAACGCGAATTCCTGGAAGCAATAGAAGGAATGCACCAAGAACGCCTGAAGGAACTAGGCTGTGAGTTTGTTATGAACCCCCCCTGTGCCAGTCATATGGGTGGAGCCTGGGAAAGGCAAATCCGTACGATCAGAAGTATTTTGACCTCTATTCTGGACCAATCATCCCGAACATTAGACAATTCATCCTTAAGGACCTATCTTTATGAAGTGATGGCTATAGTAAACAGTAGACCCATCACCACACACCTACTCAACGAACCTACCGGACCTCAGCCTCTTACGCCCAATCTTCTGTTGACAATGAAATCATCAGTGATACTACCACCACCAGGAGACTTTGTGAAGGAGGACCTGTACCTCCGCAAGAGATGGCGAAGGGTGCAATATCTGGCCAATGAGTTTTGGCAAAGATGGAAAAAGGAATACATGCTAAGCCTACAGCAAAGGCAAAAATGGCAGAAAACAAGAAGAAATGCAAAAATTGATGACATAGTGATTATACAAGATGACACAGCACCCAGGAATGATTGGAAACTTGCTAAGGTTACTGCAGTGTATCCAAGTGAAGATGGACGTGTACGCAAGGTGCAGCTGCTTGTTAGCAACTCAAATTTGGACAACCATGGAAACAGACTCAGTAAGCAGATACACTTAGACAGGCCTATCCATAAGACTGTCACACTACTAGAAGCACACTAGATCCACTCGTTAGTTCATGATAGAAATCACAGGTGATTTGGTGGGAGTGTAGCTGCCGTGAAAGGCAAAGCTCATTTATTTCATTCCTTTATTTTAATAGTTTAATGCGGTTAAAAAGTACACAGAATAAATACATTATTTTGTGTTTATAATATAAAGTAAGTTATAATTTTCGGCTGTTTTGGTTTAATATTGTAGTAAAGGGGGGAACTTGTTTTTTGTTCCACATGTATAGAATGTTGTTTAGGGACGTAGTCATAGATGCACACAATGGCCAGAGGAGGCAATGTACTCTGAAGGGAAGGCAAGACAACAAGTCACGTTTGTGCGAAGATGTAACCTTTATTCCTTTTGAGTGAATGTGGCCAATGAGGTGACTATTGTGCTATTTACTTTCGTAATTGTTTTTGTGAGCCAACCTTATTTCTGTGCTAATTGTGTCTATATTGCTGTTCCCTTAGTTCTGACGGCATTGTTGGAATGTTGTTTTAACGTGTAAAAAGACATGTCGACAACATTAAATGGCTGTTAAAACCCAAGAACAAAGTTGAGCCTTGATTGAACTCGAAAGGAGTAACATGGTGGACTTGAAAAATGTCTGTCTGCCTTTTATCGGATTTTATGTGAGGTTCACTGAGCATTAGCAGACTTGACATTAATCATCAAGCACAGTAGGAGTCGAGCTTGAATTTTTCCAAGTACAGTATTTAGCATGTAACGTTACTGTTCATTCAAGTTCCCACCATGGTGTCCGCCTGGATGATAACAAAAATTATCTTGAAGCCCAAGCAAGGGATATTTGAGAAATGACATCAGTAATTTCAGTCAGCACTTTTGTTTTGTCTTTTCAGAAATATATTGACAGTCACCAGCATGTTGTGTCAATAGTTCTGTGTTCTAAGCTTTGGCAAGAAATCCAGATACTGTCGCTATATAACAAAGGGGCCCATGCTTGTACCAGTAGAGTATTCAATGCACAGCAGAAACCTTGCAGCACTTGTTCAACAATGTTTACTTTCATCGCCAAATGAAGTGATTTGGTCTGTGAGAGTAAATGATGATCACAATTACATTTTAAAGTGACTTCGTTGTATCAGTATTGATCTAGTGTACCTTCAGGAAGCCACAGCGTGCACAGTTTAGAAAGTTAATGTGAGCCTCAGGATCTTCTATGGTTTTCTAAGCAATGTACTTCATCTTGGCTTAATGATGAGCCAGTCAATCGATGATTACATCCTATGCACACATTTGCACTACCTGTGTCATAAGGAACTAATTTCATTTAAAAAAAATAAAAGCAATTATAGTACATCATGTCTTGACACAGAAAGTAAAGTCATGTCCAAGCAAATTTAGATTCCAGGAAGATAAACGTGTTCTGATGAGGATTGGTGGACGAGTCCATGAAGTAGATTTTTTTTTATCAATTTGAGGTAATTATATATATTTATAAGCAGAGATGTGCATTTCATGCCAGGGACGGAACGGTCCGTCAGTGCATCCCGGACTGAAGCCCATTTTTTGGAGCAGAGGAGGGAGGACGAGGATTTTTTTAAAAAGTAAAGAATAAGCAAGGGCGGAAGTGGGTTATGGAGCGTCACTTTAAAAGTCCCTAACCGGGTCAAGTGCAGCGTGTATAGAATTAAAATATTTGTACTTGGAGCACAATGAAATCTTGTGAGATTGTTGCGTGTGAGAGAGAGAGAGATTGCAACAGCACCGCGACTATGCAAAAATATGGAAGCGATATGAGTGGCTGTGTGAAGAAGCGATTGAGAGCCAAAATAAGCATCTTTTATTTGAGCAAAGGGCCAAAGTGCAGAAATATTGCGGTCTCCCAGAATGCTTTGCAGCACGAAGGATGTAAAGAATAGTATTTATATAAAATGGGGTAAAGTGGCCACCTATCCTTATAAGCATGACGTAAACACATGAGTGGAAGGGCAAAACATTGAAACCACACTTAGTCAGCCAAGACATCTGGAATAAGGAACATAAAATCAGATAGCTATAGAAAGTAGTGGGAGTGACTCTTTTGACCTGTTAATTTCTACCATAGAAGTAGTTGTTGGCTTGATCTCTGCAGTAGAACAGTACACTGTTTTTATTTGTGGGTGGAAGACATTTCTGAAAGTTACCAGGCATGGTTCCTAAAGGCAAATCCCAGACTCCCTGGCCTCGGAATGTCTGGGGATCCCTCCACACGAGCTGGAAGATATGGCTGGGGAGAGTCTGGGCTTCTGCTGAAACTGCGACAAAACCCCGAATAAGTGTCAGATAATGGATGGATACATGGATACATCATCGGTTATAGTCTTTTGGGATCATAGTTTGTAATATATTTATAGTAACTATTAAGATAGCCAGGTATAAACACGTTTTGGGAGTGTCAACCATTTGCGGTCAGGCTTGGTCCCGCTATCCAGTGAATAGCGCGGGTCCACTGTACATAAATTTTTAGTGAGAAAAGCTCACAAGCACAAGCCTCCAAAAATAACAAAAAAAAAAAAAACGCAGTTTAAAAGAGAAGCGACGGGAACACTCAGAGAGGCTCTTACAAAGCACACAGACACACACAGACTTGTGCATCTTATCATCTGCTGTGGTATTAGATCTCCAGGGTTTAATATGTTCCTTTGTAGCTTTCTTCATGTCAAGGCTTATCCTTCCATCGATAAACATTCATTTGTTACTGAGAGATTGCTGCTGTATTCCATATTCCATGAGTGAAAGGGGAAGCCAACACACAAATTTTCTTTACAATAGTATGTTGTATGCGTGCCCACGAGTCTAAACGTGGCATTTTGATTACAATTGTATTTGTGGAATATGAATTTAAAACATCCTTTTTTTGGGGGGTGCATCTCAGGGGCAGGCTTTTTACCTCTTGCTGTCGACTGAAAATGACATCACAGTTGCTCAGTTTTAGAAAACATGTGATTTGGGATTTTTCCTTACCTGAGTCCTTAGCAACTGTGATGTCATTTTCAGTTGATGAAAGTGACAAAATGTCCGCCAACTGAGATGGCTAAAAATTGGTGTGTTTTGCTACATAACTCGTGTTCCACAAACACAATTTCAATCAGAATGTCATGTTTAGACTAGTGAATATGTATAGACCAAATTGCAAATATTTTTTAGGAGGTTGGCTTCCACTTTAAGTATTAGACAATGTAGCTAAACAGGTCTTTTGATTCGAAAGGCTAGCTACGGAATTATGTTGGCGCACTCCTTGATTAGCTAAGCATAAACTTGATTGGGTCTCATGAGATATTGGTAATTTGGGGTCAATGCCATGTGTGTTATAATTGCAGGGGTAAGGGAAACTTGAAAACAAAATACTGAAGCGCAACAATGAAAAGCTTCTGTGTTTCTGCCTGTCGGTTGAAAATCTCCAACAATGTCGAAGCATCAATAAGTTACATTGCTATGGGCGGTCAGGGCCTTCAAGGCCTTTTCGCTAGCCTTATGTTGAAGGTGATGAACGCGCCTTGTGATTGGATACTCACTCGTGAGGGGGCAGCGCTACGCGGAATTAACATACCACAAAGTCATAACTGGCGACTGTTCTAAAATCTAAAATATATTCTTGCTTTTTTGAACCACGATGGCCAAAGGAGGGAAAAGTGTGGATTTAATTGCAGATACACTTGCGAGGCCACTTTCAAGACGGGCCTTTCAAGAGAAGCTAGTTCGTCCAAAACTCTCAGTAGTGGGTCTGTGTCAATGTGTATATTATTTCTCCAGCTGTGGTGACATAAATCATGGAGTTATGAGGGGGGATTCATTCAAGTCGGCATAAGGAGGACTTTACTGAAGGCCTACGTGTGAAATGCATGGCCCGCCATTGCTAAGCACAAATACTATATGAATATGAATAGTTCACTGTTCTGGATCAGATTATTGGTTAAGGTGTATTATTTAGTTAAATGAAATACAGGATCTGTTGTATTGAGAGGTTAATGCTACATGAAATGTAATAACTATTATGGATCTAAAATGGTTTAATATTGTATACGAGTTACAAATTGGGATATGGTGGATAGTATATTTCATTTTTTGTATAGATAGATGAGAATATTCCTAAGGACTGGGATAAAATAATATAAATACATATATAAATTTTTTGGAATAGATACGTTGATATTTCCTCCTCCTCGCCTTTTCCAACATGTGTAATTAGGTGAGCTACTAAGGTATCGCCTTCAGTATGTTGTATTGACTATCTGTAATTCGTTTTAGCTCAGGTGCTTTTCTCTATTTTTTGATGGTCTTAATTATGCATTTTTTTTTATTACAAGTTACTGTATTATACTATACTTTTGTGTTTATAGAAGTTTGAAATAAACTATTTGAAAAAATAAAGAAAGAAAATTCTCACTCTAGAATTTGAGAAGGAGCAATCTGATGAACAGGTAGTTGGAAGGCAAATCTTCTCCCCTTCACAGAGAGAAGAGAGCACAATGCAGGGAGAGAAAAGGTAGGGCCAGATAATTTTTCAACTGCCTCTTGTCAATACAAGCTTGTGCTTTGCTGAAGGCTGACATAATATATTAGCTGAAGGGAGGATGAGACAGGGCATGCCCGCCATTTGTCGCTATGACATACATCACAAGGGAGAGGTTAAAGGTGAATTAACAGTAAATTATCTGTTGCTGGGGGAAGTGATGGGAGAATGGGATGGGTAAGTTAAGAGGAAGTGAAAACCGAATTCATTTATCATGGGGAAACCAATTCTCACAGTACAGCAATAGCTCTCGTTTGGCTGTGAAGGTAACTCTTAGAGTGGGAATACCTAAAATAGGGGGTGATTCGGCAAAAGACACATTCGTCCATCTGTCAGACTGCGCACACAAAACGGAAAACCAGCAGTAAAGCACGTCATGTTAAATCAAATCAAATAAATATACAAGTTTGAGTCTGTACTTTTCCGAATTAGAAGAGATCATCCTCCTCGGATGGTCTATTTTCACTAACAAGCTCGATTCATATATTATTTTTTTTATCAGGGAAATTATATAAGCTTGCATTTTTAATTTTTATCAATTTGTTTTAGAGAAATCAGTAAATAACTAATTACCTAGAAATCGCGTAACAGAAATGAGGAATATGGCCACACCCCCTCCCCTCCCTTCATGTCTTGGTGGGAGCCACGACAGGGAACGGAGACTATGTGTCCGTTTGAGATCATTTCAATAGTGTTGTGTCCTTCGCCAAAGATTCGTTCAAAAAGAACAAATATATTCAGTGAACGTGAGTTAATGAATCACTCACTTACGTGATTTGTTCTTTTCTCCGTTCATGTGAGCTCAGCCACGCGCATGTCGTCAATCTTGGCGAATGACGAATCAGCAGCCAGCGTCAGATATTGTTGAACATACTGCCACGCTCACGGTGTTCGCGAACAATTCAATGCGAGAAAGTGATGTCATTTCCCATTCACGAACATGTTATAGAAAAAATAACAATAATAATACAAATGCACAAATTTCAATTACTGCAACATAAAGTGAGGATTTTTTTTTATTTCTTCCCGAGGCCACTCCAGTCGATATGCCTGTACCAATCATCCTAAAATGGTGTGTTGAGTGTTGATGGATGGACAGACCAAAAATTCAGAGTGTCATGCACAGGGATGCTGGATTCTGGAGGTCCAATTTTGAAATTTCACAAAGGAGAACGCTATCCAACATCAACTAAATCAAAGCTGCCACCTGAAAAGAACATGCACCACCGTGAGGTGGAGTGCTCAACAAGCCGAACTCCCGGGTTTGTCGATGAGGTGTTCATCCGAAATTGACGTCATTTCGCACCGTGACGCCGATGGCTTTGTGAAGTGGCTGCAGGCGGTAGCGAACGCGAACATACTCGACTGCATGAGTAACGGCAGGCGCACATGAAACACAAAGCCTCATGTCCGGAAGCCGATTTTGTTCTGCGAACATTCTGTGTTTGTTAACTGTAAACTACCGTATTCTTTTAATTATAAACCAATACTTTTTTTCCCAAACTTTACTTTTCTGGATTTCTAGCGAGCAAGCATCAAGCCGTCACTAGATTGTAGCCACACTGTAAAAAAAATGGGGAGTGATTTACTTGAAAAATCCTAATAAAGCTTTTTCACTTAGAAAGGTACGTAGGTACATTTTACAAAAGGAGATTTTAAATTAATTTAAAAAGTTTATTAAATTAAAAACTCCAGGGCTGAAGCGAGTTTTTCGTTTTACACAGCTTCATACACAAGGAAACTGAATGTGGTGCAGGATCAAACCTACAAATCACCAGGTAGGGAGATGGCCACTCTACACTTGAGCCATGCTACTGTTAGTGTGCATTGGTACATTACTGGTATCAGGTGGAAATTCTTGGAATTCTGACCTCTAAAGCGGCGCAATGTTTTTGGTCTCTTTTTGGAGATACCAGCAATATTCTCACACTGTGGCCGTCACCTCATCTGGAGGTTGTCGGTGATGTATGATCCTCAACCACATTGAGTTGCTTTGTATATGAAATGTAAAAAACGCCTTCCTGTGAGTGATGTTTCATTCGATAAACTTAAAATTTACTCAAAAACTCTCGTAAAATTTACTTAGAATGGCTGAGTGAAAAAAAGTAAATATGACTCCTCATTTTTTACAGTGATTTTTTTTGTCACATCTCACCAATGAAATTATCAAACATATCACACTGGGCCAATGAAAATGTCAGCTCAAACTTAATTTGACTGTTGGAACAACATGATTTAGAGCTGCAGGAGTAGCCGGCTGGCTTAGGGAGCGAAGGGGACAAAAACGCAGAAGTGGTTTGCACGGCTGTGTGAAGAAGTAATTGAGAGGCAAAATAAGCATTTTAAATTGTGTTTAATTTGAGCAAAGGGATCAAGCTCAATAATTATAGCCATGAATTGTATTGTATTGTATTATTGTATTGTAATCTCTGTCGTGTAACCTAAATCATTAATCCTCTGAAAATTTGACTCATGTGACAGGTTTCGTACGCTCTATGACTATAGCTGCGTTCGGCATTGCTTAAGGGGGTGCAAAACCGGTGTTCCAAATATAGATGATAGCCCATTTAATAAAGTGGACACCCGCGGCTATTAGTCTAAAGTTGCTAATATATGTGCAAATCAGTTTTTATGGCTACATTTAGCTTTTGGGGCTTTTATTCAGGAAATTACGGCAATTGATGCCTTCAGCAGTGGTGTTTCTTTTACCACCACAGCAGCAGCTGTTTTAGCTGCTGTTTTTTGCTCACGTGAACTCATTTTTGATTGTCAATGAATCCAAAATATTGTGAAGATGCTTTTTATATTTCACAGGTTGAAGTGGACAAGAGTAATACATTTTTGTGGAGATTGGTCACCATTTCAGACACTATGTGACAACAGAACATGACAAACCAAGCAATATTACAATGGTTGCCTCCCACCTAAAAAGCTGGACAGGCTAAGATGTAAAAAAAAAAAAATAAATAAATAAAATAAAACAAGCCACGCTCAAAAAGGAGGCGGGCGAATTTGTTAAACGTCATCACAAAAACGAACGAACAAAAAAAAAAAGCACTTACATCACCACTGATTCTTTTAGGTCGTCTCCATTTACCACATTCAAGGCACAGATGTTTTGGTCCTCCATGAAGCCATAATGTCGAGACTGTCAGTGTACAACTCGAAGGATTTCAAGAGAATGAGAGGAGTAGCTTCGTTTCATGATTGAAGTTGGCTGAGATCACTCCCACAGAGGCGCAGACTATGGCTGTCACAAAGGAATCCTTTAGAAGCAATTATTTTGCCACTTATTCTATCGATTACTCAGGTAATCGTCGCTCCACTCGACCCCACACACACACGCACACACATCTTCCAATCAGCTTTTCTTCTGATAAACACACATCAAAAAAATATTTTCATTTGCCAAATATTGTATTATTGTGATACTCACTTGAAAGTGAAGAATACTTTCAAGTTAATGTCCACCTCAACCCGATTCGAGAGCCATTCTCTCTCCGGTCAACGGCCTCTCACGGCTCCGATGGCTAGCTGTTAGTGGATGTGATGACTTTTCCAAAAATAAATAAACGGATAAAATTGACTGTGACTGTCCGGCTTGCCTATTCTTAATTTATTTTTCATTTATTTCTCACAAAAATCATTTCACTTTACACTCACACTTGATTACTGCTTAGCAATGTTGATAGCGCAAACCGTGCTAAGCTAAATGCGCTGGAAAAGCTTTTAACATGCACTCAGATAAGTTTTACAGAAGACGCGTTGCTCACATAAAGTACGTAGTCGCAGAATCCACTTTCAGGATTTAATCTTGTTCAGTGCTAGTTAAATTAAATAGTACTAAAGCTAAGTTACTACGCTGGCTTGTCGCGATGTACACACATTCCCATGGTCGTGTCGCCAAATACAGCCAGCTCCCTTTAACCTCTGAAACTTTATTTGTGTTCTTTTTAGTTTAAACTAAGGCGATCCCAAACATGGGTTATTTTGAGTGCTGCTCAATGGACGCGGGACATCTGTAGCTGACGGACCGTCTGTGAAATATTCACAGAAGCGGCCCAACATTGCTTTGAGGTGTTGCAAATATGGATTGAAAATTCTAAATTCGTATTCCAAAGAAATTTTGGTGGCGACAAATTTCTGTTGTCGACCCAGTATCAGGAGAGGAGTGGGATTTGGACCCAGAAGCAGACAGGCGACGGAAAATTCTTTATATATAAAAACTCGATTACAAAACAATTCAGATTCAGACGAGATAAAAGTAAGATGACATCCTCACTCGAAGAAAGTTTGACGCACTGACAATGTGTCAATGAGTAAGTTGATCTTAAATACTTTAAAATATAAGAGCAGAAAAGCACCATAGTAACTGCATCGCAACTGATACATTAACTCATTAAATTCCAACCATTTTCACTGGAGCAACTCCCCTAAAACCCAGTGTTTTTCTGGGTTTGGACTAATTTTGCAATGCCCACAGAATATTGAGTTCTAATGCTATAAAAACATGGCACATACCAAGAAAAAGATTATCATCAGAAAAAAAAGTACATTTCTATCTTTTTCCGTTTTATTCGCTGACATCGTCAGAAAATAGCTAAATTTGGTAAAAATTCTTATTCCAGCCAAAAGAATGGAGTAACCCTAACCCCTAGCCCCAACCCTAACTCCTAACCCTAACCCCCCCTAACCCCTAACCCTAAACCTAACCCAAACCCCCTAACCCTAACCCCTAACCCCCAACCCAAACCCTAAACCTAACCCCTTAACCCCTTACCCTAACCCCCGAACCCCTACCAGACCCTAACCCCTAACCTAACCCTAACCCCAACCCCAACCCTAACTCTTAACCCTAACCCTAACCCCCGAACCCCTAACCCTAACCCCTACCAGAACCCTAACCCCCAACCCTAACCTAACCCCAACCCTAACTCTTAACCCTAACCCCCCCTAACCCTAACCCAACCCTAACCATAACCCTGACCCCTAACCCAACCCTAACCCTAACCCCCTAACCCTAACCCAACCCTAACTCTAACCCTAACCCTAACACTAACCTTTACCCTAACCTTACCCCTAACCCAAACCCTAGCGCTAGCCCTACCCCTCCCCCTAATCCTAACCCTACCCCGAACCCTAACCTTAACCATAACCCTACCTCTTATCCTAACCCTCCCCCTTACCAGAACCCTAACTCACAACCCTAACCCTAACTCACAACCCTAACCCTAACCCCCCCAACCCTAACCCCTAACTCCTAACCCTAACCCCCCCAACCCTAACCCATAACCCTAAACCTAACCCTAATCCTAACCCCTAACTCTAACCCTAACCCCTAACCCTGACCCCTAACTCCTAACCCTAACCCCCCCAACCCTAACCCATAACCCTAACCCCCCTAATAACCCCTAACCCCTAACCCTAACCCACAACCCTAACCCCTAACCCTAACCCCGAACTCTAACCCTAACCCCCCCAACCCTAACACCTAACCCTAACCCTGACCCCTAACCCTAAACCCTAACCCCCCCTAACCCTAACCCCCCCAACCCTAACCTTTACCCTAACCCTAACCTTACCCCTAACCCAAACCCTAGCGCTAGCCCAACCCTAACCCAAACCCTACCCCCTAACCCTTACCATAGCCCTACCCCTAACCCTCCCCCTAATCCTAACCCTAGCCCTAACCCTAACCGTCCCCTAGCCCTACAACCTAACCCTAACAATAGTCCTAACCCTAGCCCTAAGCCTAACCCCTAACCCTAACCTTCCCCGAACCCTACCCCCTAACCCTAACCCCTACCCATCACCCTAACTAGGTGTGTGTGTGTGTGTGTGTGCGCGTGTCAAGTGACAAGTAAGTGGTATTCTTCAAAAATATTTATGGTGCGTTGTTAGAGTGGAACTGATCATGCTCTCGTTCGTTAATATTTTCCATTTTTAAGAATAATTTCTTCAGGAAAGGAGTCGGTTGTAGCATGTAAAATAGCGCTAGTATAAAAGAATTGGCCCTTCCAGTAGCAGCAGAGACTGAGCAAGGAATCAAACTGTGCGCAAAAGACAATCTACTTTTTGAATTTGTTACACTGTTTTTTTTTTTTAATCTCCTGACATTGAAGTGCGAGAGATGAGAATGCAAGTGAGTGCCAAGGCCAGATTCAAGGTCATTATGCTTCGATGGTGTATATATCTGCCTTGGACACAATGCACACCCTCTCCACCAACACAGTTCCCCGTGCAACCCACACACTTGCACATCCTCAGAAAAAATTGCCTCATAAAACTGCCACAACTCGTACTTCAACAAAACTCCAGCATAAATAATACCGGAGAGAATTCTACTTGCGCCCAACGCCATGTAACCATCATGCTGCAGAGTCACCGCACTTTTGTTGAATTGTATTTAGACAATTCACGTCCATTCCACCCATCGAAGTATAACTCTCCATTCTGGGAATACAGCAAACTGCGTGTATTCTTACCACGTGTGGTAGACACAAACTTCAAGGAAGGTAAACTGAGGAAATGCCACCATCTTTAATCACTCCGCCTACCTCGAAGTAAATCACCAAGAGGCCAGCAGAAGACTTAAATGAGACACTTAATCCCCTTGCTAATAATTGCTCCATTAAGAATGGAGCAATGATTAAAGCTCATGGAGGCCAATCAGCTCTGCACATCCGCATTCTGGGCTTCTGAGCAAAATACCCATGGGGGATTGCTGTAAAATAAACATTGGAGGAGTGACTTTTTCATCGTGTATCACAGTTTAGACACCATAGAAGCGCAAAAACAAACAGCGAAGAATTAAATGGCTGAATTCTTCCCAGACATATAAGTCACTTAGGGGATTTTGCTCTTTTTTTTCCTTTGGAGGCTGGGGGGAGACTTCCACCCACAGGGAGTTGATTCATCTTTGTTTGCAGATGTCTAAAATGATATGATATCCATTATACTGGGAATTTTTCCTGAGGATCCTGCTTGCGTGTGTCAAATCAGCACCCAGTCATTCTCCCACGAATGTCATTCACGGTTTCATTCGTTCAAGGATGCTGTCACTCTGCGTCACTGGGTGCCAGTTTACCACTGTGACACTTTTATTTCTAGTGTCTACATCGCTGGGAGAAAAATCTGATCATCCATCGAGTTATTTACATTTTTGGATAGACAGCTATCTAACTTTTAAAGTCGAACGTTCTTTAGTCATACAGTATCTAAAGAATGAACCAAATCAGTATTTTGCTTTTCTTTGGAAAAGGTAAAAATGTCGATACAAATGTTTTGTTTTTCGTTCATAAAAAATTTGCTAGTAGCAGTCCGGACGTGATTATTCTATTTCCAATATCTTCTATTCGAAATTGAGTCTGAATTAGAACAAATCACCTCCCAGAATATATTGTTATTAAACGTTGGTGTCGAGGTTCGCCGGTAGGCGGGAAGGGGGTGGACCCAAAAGGCGAGGAAGCAGGGAATGGTGTAATGTAAAGGGAATTTATTGAGTGGCTCAAATAAGGACAAAACAACGTGGCTGGGTGCAAAATAACAAAAGAAAACTAAACGTGACTAAACAGGTCAACACAACGATGAACAAAGAACTGTGACAGAAACTAAGGAACAATGGCGAGGGGGAGAACAGGAGCATGAACGGGACCAGGGAGCGCTAGTGACAGTCCGAAGGGCGTAGCGGGAGCAGCGATGTCGGGAATGAAGGGCAATGCACCGACAATGGGTTGTCGGAGTGAGGTGTTTAAATAGTCCAGTAAACCGGGAAGCAGATGGGCATCAGGTGTTTGAGGCTAACGGGGAACAGGTGCGTGGCTGGTGGGGGAACGCGTGCTGAAGGGAACGCCCCACTCAGCTGACCAAGTAAACAAAAGGAGCACATGGGAGGAAATAACCAAAACACTGACATGACCGACACGGATCATGACAGTTGGTGCCTTAAATCAAACCAAAGGATGGTCAAAGCTGCTTCTATTGCTTTTATTTTCCCTTTCTTCATAGTAGTGGTTCACTTTTTCTAAAGATGCCTGACGCAACAATGTTCTTGTAGTGCACTCAAAGAGGTTACTTGACTCCATTAGGAGTAATAATTTGGTAGTGTCATCATTTAATTATATTTACATCCTACTTAGCAAATTGACTGCTGCATATTTGGCAATGTTGTTCATGATAAATGGATATCGGGAATCGTGCTGAGAAAGAAGCAGTGTGGAGCGGTCGCACAATAAAATTGATGAGGCGTATTAACGTGGTGCAGACTGGATCATGGTTGTTACATTATACGTAATTTTACACATTTATCAAGCCCTTAAAATGTATAATCAAGCATGTTCTCGGGAACAATAATTGCTTGGAAATAAATCATTTCCCTCTGGAAAATATTTTATAAACCGTTGTAAAATGCTTCATGGTGGGCTTCCCAAAGATCATTCAAACATTATTTCCAATGTCTAACCACTTCAGTATAGAAATTCCACAGTGTGTAATGTTACAACACAAATTTTTATTTATTTTTTTTTAATTCTTAATTTGAGTGTGCACTGGGGCAATTTAAAAAGATTGTAAATCTAGTTCCAGTAAACTTCAGCATGCCACAGACACCTTTAATCATATTTAACATAACCAGCGATATGATGAATGTCTCATTACCAAACCCGCAAAACAGGTAAGCTGGGTGCCACTTGAGTTTTGTTTTTTTTTCAGCGAAAACATGACAAATATTGTCAATAATCATCTTGCTTTGTGAATTCTGCTTCTGTAAACCAGCGAGCGCTGTTAACTTCACGTAAGGTGCTCTGTGGAAAAAATACCCACATCCTCGCAGAGGAACTAAAAGTGCTAGCTGCCTGCAGCATTCGACATTGTCTCTATGATGCCGAATGATGCAAGTGCTGCAAAAATAAAAAGTAACCCGACGCCCAAAGACACTGTTGCCAGTCGTCTAAATGACAATGCTAACAATCTTGAAGAGCAGCTGGTAGATAAACTTGCCGACAAAACTTTTTGCCTTACAATTCAATGAAGCAACTGACAGCAACAAAGACTCTTTGCTCATTGTTTATAAACATTCTGACATCACAAACTCACTGTGTGAGGAGCAACTTTTTTTTGTAAATATGCCACAGACAGAACTGACATGCTATTCAAAATGCCGTAGGCTCCTGCTTCTTGACTGACAATGGGATAAAGTCGGAGAACTGCAGCGGTGTTTGCAGTGATGGAGCACGGGCCAAGGCAGGACTGAGAAAAGGACTTTGGGCTCTCATTAACTCATTCGCTACCAGCTGAATTAAGAAAAAAAAAAAAAAAGAAAATCTTTGACGTCTTTAGCCGTCAATGGTAGTGAATGAGTTAAGAAGGCCTGAAGTTATGCTGAGTGGTCTATCAAGGCACCTTCCTGTGAATTAAATGAGTTTATGACTGACAATGCAGGTGTAGACAATTTTATATTGACCATACCACTAAAAACAAGAGTCTTCTCGACTATTGATCAGAATAAAACTGCGCTGATTTAATGGACACATATTTGGACAGAAAATAGTGACCAATTCATTCTAAATGCCTCTTAAAACATGTCAGTATTTTTCAAAGTATGTTCGTTCCAGAATTGGTCGCTGTTGTTTACGGGACAATAATGTACTATTTTGCAGAGGTGGGTGCGTCAGCAAATTTTACCGCTCTGTCATTTGTCATTTGCCATCCGCCATCGGCCAGGGCACTTGTCCATCATTATTTCAAGCAGTCTTCGTACGTGGTCTGTTTTTTATGCATTTTGCTCGCTTGTGGGTTTAATATTAGCGGAATGTGACCGTGAATTAGCATTGTGACGTGTCAAGAGACTGATGTAACTGAGAGAAGCTGGTCACTTTTCAAAATAAAATATTTTTCAGCGTCAAGTAATGAATAAACCGGAAGTAGTCCAATTTTTTTCTTCTGTGCTGTACTGATCCACAGCTCACCGGTGGTTCGGGACCAATGCACTATGGAATTTCTGGTGGGCGCCTGTAAACAAGAAGAGTAAGGACCTAGGAACATGCAATTTGAGGATTGAAATGAGCCCTTAGCAGCCCCGGTGTACAGTCACTCCCGCAAGACACGCCGCGTTTTTCCATCAGTCCAAAGCAAAACGGGAGTCCTTCAGTGATGAACTGACAATATCTGTTGGTCCCGAAAATTCGAGAGTCGGCTGAAAACACACTTATGTTGGTGCATAGTATGACAGATATTTTTGTATTCCCTGTCTTTCATCAGCAAAGCGGCCATTCGTCATTGATGGAGTGACGGATTTACAGACCTTCAGTCAGTACTGACAGAACGCCCCCACCCATGGTTTTTCGACCGCAAAAAAGTCAGCTTCAATTTAACGCACAATCTGTTTTAATGGACTACCCTTCCCCCGCTATTAGTCTGTTTAATTGAGGTTGCACTTACTTGGCTGTAAAATCTTTAGTTTGGCCTTCAAGATGTGTTCCAACTCACCACAAACTGCACTGAAGTAAACTCTGGCGTTGACTTCCCGCCCCCACAATTCAAGGGCTTAAACACCATTGCAGAAACATTCAAACATGATCCCTCCTTAGTCCTTTCAACCGATCATTTATTTTGTATTTCACTTCATGTTACGCCCTGTGAAGTGACTGTAAACAAGCCTAAGGAGCACCTCCAAACCCTAACTCGTGACAGCCACTCCACAAACGGCACTGTCCGCAGGGG
The DNA here is from genome assembly GCF_059441095.1 of Idiotropiscis lumnitzeri. NCBI lineage: Eukaryota > Metazoa > Chordata > Actinopteri > Syngnathiformes > Syngnathidae > Idiotropiscis > Idiotropiscis lumnitzeri. Next base: position 17,314,935 of record NC_142391.1, on the reverse strand, counting down.
AGGAAAAAAAACACTCACAAAGAACCACCAAGATGCTGTCAGAAGCTGACTTTTTTAACAAAGATAAGAAGTTTTCATGTGCAGCGTTGACACACACTTGGAATCTGCATGGTATCAATGAGACTTTTGCGGTTTGGGATACAGCGGCGGAGGGTGGGGGTAGTCGCAGGGGCTTGTTTTAGTCTATTTATTTAACGGTCCCACTGAAGACAAAGTTTTACATAATGCCGTGCTGAAAATGTCAACTTGTTCAATTCCCGCAGAATGACGAAAATAACAATTTCTGCCTCAAAAACTGAGACAAAAGAACCGAACGACTGTCTTCTCTATTTCAGCTTTCAGAATCTGTGTAAGGCTTTTTGGAAAAACTCACCTGTTTTTATCCATTGGGCTCATGCATCCAAAACCCACTTCACAATGTGAGTTTATTTCCACACAAGAAATCGAGAATCAAATATAATTTTACAAATCCGTCCAAAGGTTCTGATATTAGTAGTTCACTGGGGAACAGCAGGGACTTTTTGTTCGCCGATCAACATTTAATTCTGATCACATTGTTTGTTTGTGTATTGAACATATAAACACATAAAGTAAATATTAAATCATTTGAATTTCCTGTTATTAGACTAAAGTAACATTTTGTAAATCACTTTTGTGGGAAGCAATTTATTTTAGCTGGTTTCATTTATTTCATTGGAACAAAAGAAACACAGTCAGATCACTGTGTGGAATCGTGCTAAAAACTATTTTTTAAAAATTCTACAGAAAGAGGCATGTTCCGCAAAAAGTGCTATACACTGTTTTTATAGTTGATTTAAAAAATGTTTACACACGAGTCATATTTTACCTGCACTATGCTGGCACCACTTTGCATTCTGGTTTGCAGCAAACGTAAGATCAACTAGCGCAATTCTGTTTCAATACATTCCTCCGATAATGAATGTTTGGCTGCCGCAAACCTGGCTGACCTGGTTAGTGGATCAGCTTTCATGTCAGTTTCCGTGTGCAGGAACGTTTGTGCCCATTTTTGTATGCGCAAACCTTAATAAATCAAGTCCTCCCTTGTTGTCATGTCGTCATTTTGATGTCTTGTTAGAATCTCACAGTATTGGAGAATTTATGACTCTGAGTGGCGGATAATTAAGACTCTTGTAAACTGCTAATTATCCCGTCAGTGTTAAGTGCTGAGACAGGAATTAGCCATTGTCGTGTGAGGGGCATGAGATCCCATTCCACATCATCAGCATTTAAGTGTTGTGTTTTTGTGAAACAGATGGTGCTTACTATCTCATGTGGAAACCTGACAGAAAAAGCCACCTATCAGGAATGTAAGACAGTCTAGGCACAAACTAACTGGTTGATGGCTCCCGCTGGCAATGGCTTTTCCACTTGTGAGTAGGAGAGTCAAACAAGAACGTTTTTACAGACACTTGCCAAAAAGAGCTCTCGTCATGACAAAAGGGGCCTGGAAAGATCTGTGAGAGCAAAAATAAGCCAACTTAATTGCTCATGCAAACAGATGATGACGCTCGGTCATAGACAAAAAACATTTGGGTCAGAAATAACCCAAATTGGTTTATTTCAAACGTGGCTGCTGGGTTATCGCGCCATCCCAACAGTGGTTAATTTAACCCAGTAGGATGGGTTGGTTAAATACTTGACGCAAATGTTTGATCAAAACAACTAAAAGGCGGAATTGTTTCTGCGAACGGCATTTCTTAGAAGACAGTATTATCCTCAAATGTACATATATTTTATTTGGTAATCTGTCCAAATGCTAGGCCACAAAATCAATACGCTAAATTAAATCTAATAAATTACAGTACAATCTGCAAGTATTAATTGCATTAGATTACCATTACCAAAAGAAAATGTAGTGTGCTAGATTTGGTCATGAAAGGGTTTGAGAACAGTGACAGAAGCTTTATCCCAGACTGTTAAAATAAGCACGAAAGAACAGTAACTCAAAGTAACGTTGCCAAAACGTCATCGCAAGAACATAAACAAGTAGTATTACTCACTAACAAAAGATGGTGGATAGAGAAAGGAGTGTCAAAGCGGAGCAAATACAATCCTAAGGTTCGTCTGGAACGCAGAGCAGTAAGACAACATGCAAAAACAAAACAGTTGAACCTAAATATTCTCCACGCATGATTAAAGACAAATGGATCTGACTGATTGCGAGCAATTTATCTTACCCCAATTCCAATGAAATTGGGATTTTTTGACTTTTAAATTAAATCAAAACTACGTGCAAATCTACTCGACACTACTACAGTACAATGACAAGATTTTTCATGTTCAAACTGATAAACTTTAGCTTTGACTTTTATGTTGCAAATCTTCATTCAATTTGAATTAGATCGCTGCAACACGTTCCAAAAAAGCTGGGACGTGAGCCACTATGTTACATCCCATTCTCTTTTCACAAGTGAGCTAACAGACTAATTTCCCTTGGCCGACATGTGAGATTGCAGGTTGAATCCCAGATCCTTCTCTGCCTCACTTCGAGTTGCTGCGAGTGAACCACTGCCGTTTGCTCCATTCAAGCTGTAATTGTTTGCACTCCCCACTACCATTAATCAATGCCTCCATTTCCACAGACTGACACCCACACAAGCTCCGCAGTCAAGATTTTACCACTTGCTGTAGTGCCATACACTTGATATGAAAAATTCATAAGCTCCTTGGCAACCAGCAAGGTGAGGCGATACTGGAGAGAACAGCGGCGGGGGTGAGATGAAATGGAGTATATCTAGATGACTGGAGATGTGGAACAGAAATCCATTCAGTGTTAACTGACTCATTATCTTTTCCTGTCCAGTCTTGGTTAACTGGCTCAACGAGTCTGTCGGAATTAGAGATGACCGCGAAACACAGAGTTATGCAGAACCACAGGGTCTATAAAATCTGTTCCAGAAAGAGTTAGAAATTCATATGACTACGTATAAATCAGTGCAATCTTATAAAAAGCAGACGTAGGAGTCAGAATCAGAGTTGAATCAACATTTTTCACCATAAAAGCCTGAAGTTCAAGAGACAGTCACGCACGAAATCATTTGAGACCTGGTCAAAGGAATTTCATTTGGGAGGGACGATAATAACCGTTTTCTTTTTTGACTGAACTTGAAATATGTGTGTATATAAATTGTAGAAGAATAAAAAATTGTGGGAAAAATGGGCGCGTTTTCATTTTCATGTGTTTATGAATTTGGTAGACAAGCGACACCTCACTGGGCATTCCTGCCACGGCCCTAGCACATCTCGGTGACAAAATGCAAATTAAATCTTTGCAGCGCAGGTGTTCTCATGTAATTTTGGTGTCTACTGCCGATTTTTAGTTTAAATAAAACAATAAGCTGTGCCCTGCCAATGACTGGCAACCAGTTCAGAGTGGATCGGCCCTCTCGCCCAAAGTCACGTGGGGTAGGCTCCAGCACACCCATGACCCTTGTGAGGATAAGCGGCAAAGAGAACAAATGGATGGGTAAACAAAAAGCAATTAAATGATAAATTTGATAAATCCTATTAAGTCCATTACATTACGCCTCCTCAGTAAGATGCAAACTTTGTTGATCTGGGACAATTTTGTGCCAGGGGCTTCATAGAGCAGCATTTCTATTTTTGTTGCCAGACAAGACACATACCATGGATTATGCATTTTAAAATATGTTGAGGGTATTAATAATACCTTTTATTTCAAGGCACCTTTTTTTGTTTAAAATTAGCCAGTTTGCCTGTTAAGAAATTCGGTGGACAGGATGCAATTGCACAGTGTATTAGAATCATGTTGTTTCTGCTGACTATTACTGCTCAAAACATTCAATAACAATTTATTTTCCAAAACTATTTCAGAATGTGTGTTCGGAATCAACTCCTATTCCATGCCGAACAGCATCTTGTTTGTTTTTTCCACAAATAACTCCTCACTTAATCTTGATGAGCTGCTGGTTGTTATGAGAGCGCCACTCCACACCTGTCACTCATTTTGCTATTGTGCGAATGGAGGAAGAGCGCATCACTCAAATGGTATACAACGTATGCATATGAATCCTGCTTGCCATCTTTCATATACTTTTTTCACTGAGGAATGATTATCTGAATTCTTTCAGGTGAGCAATTTGCAATGAATTATGACTAGAGTGCAAGCTTAATCATTTGCATTTCGAAAAAAGAAAGTCTAACAAAGCAATCGTTGCTCAAAAACAGAGCCAAAAAGGTAGGTCGCTATGGCATTAGTAAGATTCAATTTCAATGCATCTACTCATTTCCCATTTCTACAAGTGTATCACAATAAATTTGTCCATCCATCCATCCATCATCTTTACCGCTTGTCCTCACTAGGGTCGCGGGGGTTGCTGCAGCCTATCCCAGCTATCTTCGGGCAGTAGGCGGGGGACACCCTGAACTGGTTGCCAGCCAATTGCAGGGCACACAGAGACAAACAACCATCCGCACTCACACTCATACCTAGGGGCAATTTAGAGTGTTCAATCGGCCTACAATGCATGTTTTTGGAATGTGGGAGGAAACCGGAGTACCCGGAGGAAACCCACACAGGCACGGGGAGAACATGCAAACTCCACACAGTATGGCCGGAGCCGGGATCGAACCCACACCCGATGCTGTCTCTCACTGTGAGGCCATCGTGCTAACCATTCGTCCACCGTGCCGCCCGCAATAAATTTGTATATCATGGAAACATTTATTTCATATTTCACATCGATTCATTGTCATAAGTATTCGCGATCATGACGCAAGTCGAAGTATCAATATTGCGATTTAGAAAGACCCTGCTTGTCAAAACACACTTTTCTGATTAATCTTGCGTTTATTAAATAATAATGAATCAGATGAATCCACCCCAGCCCAAAATTTTGAAGAAGAAAGAAGACTTGAAGAACAAAAGCTTGCGCCATGTCACGGGGGCATATTGTGCACTCCCCCCAAAAAAACATTTTTATGAAGGCCATAATGATTGTAATGTTATATTTTATATGTTACATTAAAGGTTACCCGTTTCAGCTGCATATACGCCCATTAAAATGATCTCATTTAGGCAATTGCATTAAAAAGTCGTGTCTACTACTGAGCATGCATGTTTCATGGAGCCGAAGATATGATGACTACCGTTTTGTTTTTTTGAGTATCGTAGCTAGCTAGCGTTAGTACATTACAAAGCAATACATACTACAGAGCAATAAATTAAACTCATTATGACATTTGTCTGAAATCTAATTATGTCGCAAACCCTCGTCAGCCTTGATGATACATTTTCATCTTGCCTCAGATATACTTTTTCAAACTTGACGTTTATAGCTATAGGACTTGTTGTTATAATCCCAAAAAAAATCAGCACTTTCCTGGTGTTTAGAGTGGGGAAGAAGAAGCAACTCAATTTGACCTGCATGAGGACTAGAGGCTTCACTGGGGTCATCAGGTGGGTGCCCTCCTTCATCTGTGTTTCGTTGATAAACCCACAACACCTCAGGATGGGTTCAACAGCGACACCTGTGCGCCTCAGGTGTGCCCCCCTCTGCCTCTGCTCCTTCTGCCTGTTGTCAAAAATGGTTGAGGTTCGTGGGTGTAGGAAGAACATCGTAGGTGGCTCTGATGATGAAGCTGATTCGGCTTCCTTCCATCCCCCACAGATCCCTCCATTTGAGTTTCCGATGCTCCAGATTCTCCCAGGTGGTCCACTGACCCTGTTTGGCCTGTGAGACTGCCTTTGTGCATCGGTCTGCTTCCTCCTGCTGGCGGACCTCATCAACCACCAGTCTTCTTCTCTGATTGGGTGTTGCTTTGTGCCATGCTGGTCTACTTGTCCCAAGTCCAAACCCGCCTCTTCCCTGCTGAACCTGCCCTACTATGTCTCGATGCCTGAGAGCGGATTTAGCCTGCTGCACAGCCTCAGAAGGGGTCCACTTCCTCCCTGTTGCCAGTTTGGGAGCAGACATTCGTATGGCTATGTCTTGGGATTCTGACAGGGTCATGTCTAGCCTCACTTTGGTGCATTTGTATTGTTCGGTGAGGCCAGAGACCGGTAGCTCCAGCGCACCATGTCCATATAATCCGATGTTGCTCAGGCACCGTGGGAGTCCAAGCCACTTTTTGATGTAGAAGCTGACTGACCTCTCCAGTTTCTCGACTTTAGTGATGGGGACTTCGTAGACTGTTAGAGGCCACATCAACCTTGGGAGCAATCCAAACTGCAAACACCACAACTTCAACTTGCCTGGGAGGGATGTCTTGTCTATGGTGACAAGTCCTTTGATGGTTGCCTCCCTCAGTTGATCGCTCTGGTCCGAGTCTTTGAGGCTTGCATCATACCATCGGCCCAAGCTTTTGACTGGCTGTTCTGACACCAACGGAATGGGTGCTTCTTTGATGTAGAATCTCTGGGCCGCGAGTTTTCCTTTGACGATGGATATGCTCCTGGATTTGCTGGGTTTAAGTTTCATCCGTGCCCACGTTATGTTGTTGTGAAGTTTTTCCAACAGACGTCTGGTACATGGGATGGTAGAGGCCAAGGTGGTCATGTCATCCATGTAGGCACGAATAGGGGGCAGCTGTTGTCCATTTTGCAGGCGTTGCCCTCCTACAACCCACCTGGAAGCATGGATGATAACTTCCATTGCCAACCCACCGATGAGTCATCTTCCGCCCCCGCTCTCGCAGACTCAGGGGGTATTTTCCTCTTTGGACTTTTCGTAGCCGTGTGGGGTGACTCTATTCACTTTCGTGAATTTTTTTTAAAGCTTTAAAGTGGAGTTTTGGAACAACTCCTCCAAATACAACCAGGGATGTGGCATGGTTGTCTAGACAGTCGGACAGATTACCGGAAAATGCTATACGTATGCAGTAGTTAGATTGTGGTGAATTCTCATAGTTTGTTCATTTTGTGTCAAATGCAATGCATCGCATTCAAACCAATAGCGTGTCGGAGTGTTATATGTTTATACTTCTCAACCAACCGTCCTCGCGCGATTTACCCGGATTGTTGCTTTGAACAATGACAAACCGGAGTGAACACAATCCAAAGTTAAATTGTAATGAGGTGTTTGTGTGTGGATAAGCACTATAAAGTACAGAAATGTGCGTAAAAATGGAAGGAGTAGAAGTACAAAGTAGGCTAAAAAATAACAACTCCACTTACGAATAGATACCCCAAATTTCTGCCAAAGTAAGGCAACAAAGTATTTTTACTTGGTTACTTAACACCTCTGGGATAATTGAACTCATGAGACAATACTTTAGCCCTTTATTTCTTTTAATTTGAATAAGCGTGGCTTGTAGCTAATTAAAAAAAAGTCTGTATCTCGTAAAATTAGAATATAGTGGAAAGTTCAATATTGTAAATTACCAGTGTCGCACTGTAATAGCCTAATTACTTTGAAACACCTGCTTCCCGAGACTTCAAGTGGTCTCTATGTTTGGTTTAGTAGCGTTCACAATCATGTGGAAGATTGCTGACTTGACTGCTGCAGAAAAGACATTGACACTCTCCACAAGGAAAGCAAGCCATAAAAGGTTATTGCTCAAGAAGCTGGCTGTTCTCTGAGGTCTGTATCCAAATAAACTCATAAAAAAAACTAAATGGGAATAATAAATAGTGTAATTAAACAAAACAGTGCAAAATCAATATTTCAAAAATGCTTGTCAAGGAAAATAAAGACATACAGTACAACTTAAAAGAGGTTGTTAATGAATTTAATTCAAATATGAGTTCAAGGCTTGTAAGTAATTACTCAATAACAGATTAATTAAATAAAAAGGGAAATAAAGTGAATGGAATTTTCCTTGAAAAGTAAAAAAGTTTCAATAAGAACTCCATCCATCAGTCCATTGTCTACCGGTTGTGGAGGTAGCAGCTTCAGCAGGGAAGCCCAGAATTCATTCTCCCCAGCCACGTCTTTCAACTCTTCTGGAGGAATCCCAAGGCGTTCCCAGAGCAGCTGGGAGACATAGTCTCTCCAGCGTGTCCGAGGTCGTCCCTGGCGCCTCCTACCAATGGGACATACCGAGCACACCTCTCCAGGGGGCGCCCTCTACGGTAGCCTCTAAGATACGATAGCCTCTATCATATCGAGAATACAGAAGTGGGCATTCTGTCAGTCAAACGGATGTACGTTATATGCTGATATTAGACAAGAAACGTCATTAAAAAAGACGGACTAACCATGGACGAGAGGGTTGTTTATTTGTAATCATCACTAACTGGGTCAAGTATCAAAGGACCTCTCAGTCCATCACAGATGGTTGCCCCTTTTGCTGAATGAACTACGGGGACTATCTATGGAAAAACACTTTGGGGATTCCTGTACCGTAAGTGGTGGTATAAACCAAAGAGATGTAGTCCGCCGATGAACTATGAAGAAGAGGTAGAAAAAAGCAGCAGAGTATTTATGAACAGTAGTTGGTAGTGATGGGCCCCGCAACACCGATGCGCCGATATAAGCGCAGAGCTCACAGAGCAATCCCCGCGTCGGTGCACGTGCTGCTAGTCAATCACGTGACCAATGCATGAACTGCGTTGACTCTGCAAATCGCGCCAAACTGCGTTTATAAGGAAGTGCGTCTGTCAACGTGTCAGGACCGCTTCCCAGCCGAGGCTGGAAAGCGGTGGAAGGTGGATCCTTAATCGCAGACTCAGGAGGAATTGATTGACAGGATGTTTATTGGAAGCCGTCAAGCAATACACAATAATCACTATGATGCAGTATCTATAAATTTAGTAACCGCAAGGGTTCTATGAGTACAGCCGCCGGAGAGGCGAAACACAAAACGCTGGGAGACCGAGTCACTCCAGGAAAAAAATAAGGAATCAACAGAAAACGCTTGCAACGCAAGAAACCGAAAAACAATGCTTACCACGAAAGGGTGAAGACCAAATCCAATTGAGACGATAAACTTAAAGCGAGCCGAAAAGTAGCTGGTGAAATTCAAAACATGAAAACGCAAACAACAGAACAAGAGCAAATCGCGAGCAGAACAATCTGTGAACGAGAGCATGAGCAATGGCATGAGCAACGTGGGACAATAATCCGACGCGGGTATGTCCGCGTCGGCTGCTTAAGTAGTCCAATGATTTGTGTCTTAATGACATTCAGCTGTGGCGATCGGGAGCGCGTCTCGCTCGTGGCCGCTTCCCGGAGCGGAGCCGCCGGGCCACGCCCACTTGCTGGAGACGCCGCAGACGGATCGTGACACAACGGGGATGCACAAGCCGAAACAATCCAAATCTCACGCTTCTTCGTGGTGATACAAGCGTATTGTGGAGCAGCTTCAGGGGAAACGTAAATTGTCAGCCATGTTGGACCGTTTTCATCTTCTTTTGGAGAATAAGGTATTTATTCTGATTGGCTCACCGAGTCCCTTTCAGCTTTTTGGCTCGTTCTGACCATTGTAATTCAAATTAATTTCAAGTTTACTTTTAGTTTACTATTCACATGAATTTTTTTTCAGTTGAAATGTGTTTCACAGAATTATCATATACCAACAAACACACCTTCTCAAAGCTGAAGCATTACCAGGCAAGGTCCTCAGAGCATGTGCCCACCAACTGTCACATGTTTTCTGCAGGACCTTCAACCGCTCCCTGGCTCAGGCAGTCATCCCCTCCTGCTTGAAAACTTCCACCATTATTCCTGTCCCCAAAAAGTCACCAGCCGTCCACCTGAATGACTACCGTCCTGTTGCTCTCACACCAGTCATTATGAAGAGCTTCGAGAGGCTGGTTCTCCAGCACATCAGGGACTGCCTTCCTCCCACTCTGGACCCCTACCAGTTTGCATACCGGGCTAACAGATCCACTGAGGACGCCATCGACACTGCTCTGCATGTTGTGCTGGGCCACCTGGAACGACAGCAGAGCTATGCAAGGATGCTCTTTGTAGACTACAGCTCGGCATTCAACACGATCATCCCAGACATCCTCGTCGCCAAACTGGACACTCTCGGCCTCCCTGCCCTCACACGCATCTGGATTAAGGACTTTCTGACCAACAGACCCCAGACTGTGTTGCTCGGCCCCTACACGTCCTCCACCCTCATGCTGAGCACCGGTTCCCCCCAAGGATGCGTGCTGAGCCCTCTCCTGTACGCCCTCTACACCTACGACTGCAGCCCGGCCCACGGCAACAACACCATCGTCAAGTTTGCTGACGACACGACAGTGGTCGGTCTGATCTCGGAAGGTGACGAGACAGCCTACAGAGAGGAGGTAAAGAGACTGACAACTTGGTGCAAGGACAACAGACTGCACCTTAACTCTGCTAAAACAAAGGAGATTGTCGTCGACTTCAGGAGGAACAAGACGCTACCGCCCCCCCTCTGCATCGAAGGCGTGTGTGTGGAGAGGGTCCACACGTTCAAGTTCCTGGGAGTACAGATCTCCGATGACCTTTCTTGGAGTCACAACACCACAGCAGTGGTAAAGAAGGTCCGCCAACCTCTGCACTTCCTGAGAGTCCTCAGGAAATTCAACCTGGACAGGAAGCTGCTGCTGGCCTTCTACCACTCGTCCATCGAGAGCCTGCTGACGTACTGTGTCTCCACCTGGTACAGCGGCTGCACTGAGGCGGACAGAGTGAGGCTCCAGAGGACAGTCAAAACAGCGCAAAGGATTATTGGCTGCCCTCTCCCCTCGCTGTCGGACATCTACACCGCCCGGTGCCTCAGAAGGGCTCTCAACATCGTCAAAGACAATACCCACCCAAACTCACACCTGTTCGACCTGTTGCCCTCTGGCAGGCGCTACAGATGCATCAAATCAAGGACCAATAGACTGAGAAACAGTTTCTTTCCGAGAGCCATCTCCATACTGAACTCTCACACACACACGAGACCACCCTAACCTTGCAAAACAGCATTGTGATGTGTTTCTATATGTCCTATTCAGTCTTATTTATTTATTTAATTTATATATTTGTCTGTATTATTGTTGTATTGCACTGGAGAGGGGAGCCCTCTAATCTCGTTGCACACTTGAGTACAATGACAATAAAGGGATTTCTATTCTATTCTATTCTATTATGGGGCCAAGCATCAGAATGAAGTTCCCGATACGCCCAGGATAACGTCAGGTATGCTGCCATTCTCTTACTTTCTCACAGTTGCTCTGTTGATAGTTAATTGGGAATCTGTAATTATCATTGATTTATTCTGCACTCACCGTTTGACAAGCAACCTTCCAAGAAGCAGTTGCTTGATCAGGCCCTGCTGAACTTCATTCTCAAGGACTGCCAGCCCCTCAGCATAGTGGAGAGTGAAGGGTTTATGGAACTGATTCAGGTCTAACGAGATCAGTGCCATGTGAGCGTGTGTTCTCCGCAGCAGGGGAAATTGCGAGCAAAAAAGCCCCAGACTAAAATTCAAAGCGTTGGAAGAACTTATTTTAAGCCCACAAGTGTCCTCATTCAAATAATTTTCACTTAGATCTTCTCATTATGATACTTGTTCACATTACTCAAGCATATGGAAAAATACAATATGAATGCAAATATTTGAATGATATTGAATACACTACTACATCATCAAATCAGTCAGTTCGGTCTGTTAAGTAAGTTGCCTGCAGGGTTTTTAAAAGTCCAGCAGGGGTCAGTGACACAGCATCAACTCAGTGTGTCATTGTGTCGACACGCTTCATGACGCCTCATCCACCCACCACTAGAAGTTGGAGTGTTCTACTTCGATTAAATATTATTTACCCTTGGCAGCAATGCAGAGCTGGATTCTGGTTCAGGTAAGCCATTCTCAATTTTAAATTAAAACTTTTTATTTTAGGAGTTAAAACAGCTGCAGGCAGCCACCGTTGTCCTCTCGCTGAGTACTTTTACAGTTCAGTAGATTGGTTAAGAAGTGTATGAGGAATGTACGTGAGTGTTTGCGTGTGTATGAATGTGCGATTCTATTTACTATTTTAATTAAATTAGATTTTTCATCTGTTGCACTTTGGACTATGCCGTGTTTTTTTTTTTTTTATTGGACGAACTGATGGACCAACACAATACAATTTTATTTTCAGTGGCGCATTTCACAACAGATGGAGCTGTAACAAAAAAACACATCAACACATTTATAATAGATACCAGAAGAACAGCAGAACAGTGACACTGACGATTACATAGTGGGTCAGCTTGAAAAAAGGACAGTTTGACGAATAACGGGCCGGCAAACTTCATACTCAACTCATAGAATGTTAATAAATGTTAATAAAAAGTGCACTATGGTCATTTTAATTGGGTAAAGTGAGCATGTGTCATGTCAGTGTGATCTTGCTTACATATAGTATCTTAGTTGTAAATTTATGTGTACATTTTTGCATATTTTTTTCTTTCGTAAACATTATTAATTCTGTGAATAATGTAATCAGAAATGCCTCAATTAGACATCCCACCAAATTGTGTGCTTGGGGATTAGCCTCTGTCTGCTCACCCTGCTAATTGGTCTTCAGTTCTGACTGAGAGACTTCGGACACTGCTGGTTTGTAGAGGACCAAGTGAGGATTCCGTGGCGGAGTAACAAAAGCTGAAAAGTTAATCATTTCATGAGAAACCAAAAAGGTTCAAACAACGGTGACAGCCTCATTTGTTGTGCTGAAAAGTGAGTAAACCGAAGGCTGATGCTATCGTAGAAGCTAAGGTGTCAAGTCATTGTATGAATTAATGGCAATGTTAAAAATTGACTTCTTTTATGTTAATGGTTGATGGAGCGAGGGCTGTCATTTTTCTTCATTTGTCACAATTATTACTCCCCTTTGTTAGATTTTTGTCATTTTTGCTGTGTTTGCAAATTTAATTTTTATTATAATGTTCGTGAGGAACTCAGTATAGGACAGGGTGGTGCTTTCTTGACAGCGTAGTCCACATAAAACACATTTTATCTTAGAGGGAAATACTAATTCTAGTCACAGTCCGCCAAGAAACAATCATGAGACAAGCGCCGAGATTTTCACATTGAGTCAACCCGTTAGACAATCGCATTACATTGCGCTACAGTGACATATTTCAGACTGTAATCTATATGCAAATATTTGCCACTATTTTCATTGCACCCTTTATGGTCAAAGTGAATGTGAATGTAAGTGACAATGCGTAATCCTTCAAAAACAGGTATCTAACCTCCATTTCGCTCTCACTATTCCCGTTTGGCATTCTGTATGCTGAATCATCACAGTTCTAAAATGTTCATTTCATGCGTCTTCAAGCACAATATGATAAATGGAAATGTTTATGTGAAATCAGGCCTGCCTTGCTCCAGCATGTAGATGGCAAGGACAAGCCGATGTATGCGTGAAATAATGTTGCACTGTCGCAGTGCAGCGCCAGAAGGACACTATCAGAGTCGCATCTGGGCACTCACACGGGCTAATCCTCTCTTTACAATAGTAAATGTTTGATGAGTCACTTCAACGGGAGGGGTGGAGGTAGGGTTGATTTTCGCAGCGAACGCCCATTAAACCGCCAACTGTTTCCCAGCGTGGTCAGGGTCTCTCGCTGTGTTTGTCTCTGTGTGCAGGTGTGGGTGTACACGCCGCCAACCTGTGCACATCACACTGGCTGCATGGCCCTCTTTTGTATTAAATGTAACATCATTATTCATGTTGTGAAAGGAAGGCTCATCCCGCTCTTTTGTACCAAAAGCCCTGGCCCAAAAAAAAAAAAAAAAAAAAGTCAACTGTGATGGCCAGTCATCGCAATAGAATAAAGAACCAACGAGCTGAATAAAAGTTCACATGTAATTTTTATTTAAAATCGGTGTTGTTAATTTACAAACTTTTTAAGAGTTACTATCAGCCATGGCCAGCCAACCCTGCAACTCTGAACTGTGAGGCCATCGTGCTCACCAGTCGGTCACCGTGCCAGTTTTAGAACTTCATTTATAAATGTTATTTTTAGAATTTTTATTATCGTCGTCATAATTGCATATAACTCTAGAAATGACCTGATCCCAACCTTATGAGCCATCATCGTTGGTTATGTACAACAGGGAGTCTTAAACATTTGTGCTTTCTGAAAAATAGGATTTTTTTTCTTATGACATGTCGATGCATGCGTTTACTGCCACAGTATGCACATAACACCCTGCAGGCATTTTAAAGCTCTGTGTGAATGGGGAAGATTTTAAAGATATTCAATTTCTCATTTTTTATTATTTTGGTGTGATATGATGGCAGACCTTGATTGGAGTCAAGCTGTGTTATATTGATTGGACAAGATTTGTAAGGACAAGCGGTTTTCTATATAAGGCTCACAACTGACAAAAAATATCTCATCAACAACAAGCAATGCGGTCAGAGGAATTGCTTGAAGAGTTTGTGTGGCAAGGGCAAGGCTACAAAAATATCCTGCTGCACTTTCTAAGGAACACTGCGAGGAAGTAAAAAAAATGCCTCAATTAAAAATACATCTAATATATCTCTATATCTTTAGAAAAAGTGAAGTTGCCGCAGATTGTGCTGTTAACACGTGTTGGACGTTGAATCCAGTGCACAAGCATTTGACAATCAACAACAATATAAGCTAAAGTCATTAATTCTCTTTCTAAGTCAATTGTTCCATCCGGGACTGCTTGTCCAAATGATCCAATCACTATCAAAAAGTGTCCTGTGCTACACTGAAAATGAAAATTTCACAAGTCAAAGTAAGTCATAACAATGAGCCAGGGCTTATTAGAAAAGTGGAAATTTTCATTGTACATTTGGACACAATTAGCTTCAATAGTTAGCTTCAGCACCATTAAGCCTCAGCAGACACTTTGTTGCGCTTTTTTTTTTTTTTAATTCCTTTTAATCTGTGTTTTAGTTTCCATGTAGTAGTGTACTTCCCATTTTTACAGCCACTGGATATTTGGTGAGTCACAGAATCTGTCGTCTTTTCATTTGTAATTATTTCTAAAACATATTATTGCACTCATGGCAAAAGCGGAATCATAAAGAAATAGATTTGCAAAAGCATTAGTCTCCTCTCTTTTATTATTCAAAAGAACCATCTTGTAATATATGAGAAGGCGATACAGTTGTAAAAGTATAAGACCACCACTTGTTTTTTTCTTTTTAGTGATCTTTTTCACAGCAGTCATTTTTACATCAAACATTAAATAGTAGTTCTGGCGAAAACTACAAATCTTTTCCCCTCCAAAATTTGTAGCGATATGATAGAGAGGAAGGAAGGAAGAACCGGTTACATTTTGTTGAGGCTCTAAATGACGGTTCACCATTTGAGTCCTGACAGTACCACGTGTCTGTCACCCGACATAAACCAGTATGAAACCTGCTAACTAGTGGAAAGTGGAACACAGAAAAGCACAAATATGACGCCATTTTCTCTGTTATGGTATCAGTTTTGCATTAGCAGAGGACATAAGAGTGGAGCATTTCTTTGACCGTAGCATGGTACTTCGTATAGGAAAGGAACAAATGTCCACCAGTAGGTTCACCATAGTGAATGTTTTGTGTGGGGAGCGAGACAAGGCATGAGCCTCCTCCTACTGACTGTGCCGCCACACTGTTGTCCATTCTCATTCCCCTTCTTCATCATGCCGTCGCTTTGAACTGTCACTCTCTCAATAAAAGTAGAGTTGGCGCTTTTGGTGTGGTTGTGATGGGTGAGGGGGCTTAACTTGAACCAATCAGGGCAAATAATATGTTTAAATCAGTCAGCAGCTGTGAAAGCCAACCCTTTGCGTTTCAATTCCTGACTTCAAGGCCTCCGAGCTTGCTCCATTCCCCTCATCCGATCTGAAATGGGGCCCAAATAGCTCAAAGACTTTTTTTTTTTTTCGGTGGTTAACCAATCGCGTAACTTGACACTGTTAAGAATAGGTGAGCTTCGTTAACCCGTGTTTCCTCAAAGTAGCACTCACAATGTATTTCTGTTATTTACTATATACTTTCTACAGAATGACTTTGGTTGAACCGGAAGTTCAATGAATTCGCTGCGGAATACAATTTTTTTTTTTAACTCTTTTTTTAAATCCTCAGCTTTGTGTCACGGATAGGTCCCTTTTTATTGAGTATTATCATTAAATAAAATACATCAATAAATTATTTAAATCTAGTGGTGTTTGTTTTGAGTATTCTTGCACGTGAGTTGGCAGGATTTGAACGGTACACAATTCAGCTGCAGGACTTAAGGATTTTGCAAACGTTCCGGGCACAAAGTGTGTATCATTTCGACCTGGTTTTGAACAATTTTATTTTTGGACTCTCATGTCACACCCCTGGACTACACTTTATAAGAACTACCCATATTAGTTACTTTTGGAATAAGTGCCATACAAACGATCGAGGTTGGGATAGATACAAGAGGTCTGTGGACATATTTTAGTCTCCAGCAGTAATCACTTGCTCAATCTGGATTTAATTGGGGTTCCGTTGTCTGTTGCTGTGACGGCACAGTGACATTTCTCGAGTTTAGTCTGATCGCTGCTTTCCTTATATAGTATATTCAAAGGAAATGAAAAGGAGCTGCTTTGATTGGTGGTGAATGGAGTCACACCCACAACAGCTCAAACCGCCCTTTCTAATACACCTGCTCGTGAGCGTCTGCAAAATTATCAATTAAAAATGTTATCAAAAATTATCTAGCCCACCTCTGCACAGATTTAGATCGCTCGCCGTGTAGAATTGATGCCAGTTGCGGAAATACAACCCATAGACACAGACAGTCATTCATTACACTCAAATACACACTGTCATTGAGTGGGACGTGAACTCACGCTGCCAGCAAAGAGATCAGGCATGTTAACCACAACTAGCATTCACCGTGAGGCCTTTCAAGGCTTAATAAAAGATTTTGGGGTAAAATGGCTGTTAATGGGTTCACTCGTGGCAGATTGGTACATTTACCTAACTTTGGAACAGCATACATTCAGTTCACGCTCAGTGAACCAGTGAAAAGAACTTGGACGTGATCCAGCTCCCCGCAACCTTGAGCAAGACAAGTGGTCTAGAAAATGGATGGATAGATGTTGTTGGCTAATAGAGGATAAATGTTTGGAAGCAACAACTACTCACACCCAATGTGCACTTTTCAAGGAAGGCAATTTATCATCACAAGGTAACACTCATGCAACTAATCTGTTTTCTAACTAATGATCAAATTTATGAGACGTCCATAATTGTTGGTGACAAATGCACAGTGCTGCTAGTCAGCTGTGCTGCTCTGCAGTTAAAGGTAATGAGACATCAAGTTTGTTTCACTTCATTTGGCGTCAGTGCCTCAAGTATTTTCCTGGACTTTTATTATGCCGCAATCCAGCCAAAAAAATTGTGTCTCTGTTTGCTCATTTTGTTTTGTGTACAAAACTTTGGAACAAGGGAGGGATATGTTTGAGATACCATCGTGAAAAAGCAAATGACTCAGTGGTGAGTGTCAACAATCATATCTAAAAAGGGATATTTGGGATTTATGAGCATATTAAACAGCTTTAGTGATGGGGACACTTTGTGGTTATGATGATGAGCGAACATGGATTATTTAAGAGTAGCGGCATACCGAATGTGTGCGCTGTTTAGCAGTGAGATTTATGGGGCGGATGGTAAAACAATCAAGCAATAATCAGGCCGCTTCAAGCATGTTCTTGGCTTTAATGAGTCATTTCAAGATGTAGCACAGTCAGACTCATTTATAGCATTTCAAATTACATTGTGCCAGAGCTAATTGTCTGAGCTGGTTTTATTATCTGTTTCAAATTGCATCTACACTGTCACTCGGATGTTATTGTTTAACGGGCACCAGGGTTATAATAGTCTGGAATTTCTCATTATAGTTAGTTTTTCATTTTGTTTTGACTTTTATTTTTCAAATTCAGATATTTTGAGTTCATTAATTTTATATTATTGTATTGTTTTAGTTGAGATTTAATTTGTTTTAGAGTTAGTTTTAGTCATTTGTCAAGTATGAAATAAAAAAAATAAATAATACAGTATATACTTAAAAAAAATGAGTCAACACCCCACAGACTGAAAGCAAAAACTGTACATACAAGTGCTTTATAAGGTTAGGCATTCCAATGTACAATAAAAGCCTTCATGAGACAAGTTGTAATAAGTGCTTTTTAAAACATATATTTATATGTTTAACTTGCTTAGTCTTCTGTCCATTATTTAAAAATAAATAAATAAAATTTAAGCTCGTAGTCAATTGCATGTTGTACTTTCTTCTTCTGCTTACTTCTCAAGCAAACTTCCAGATTTATGAATGTTATTCCCCTCGAGAAGCAGTGGCTGTATTCCACTCCATGACAAGGCACTTATTTTTATTTGTGAGTCATAGCACAGATAGACAGATGAAACATATTTGTGGTTTACTTTATCCTCAACTTAAAGCAACTATTGGTTTATACATGAACCAAAAAAGGGACAGTAGAGGTTACCGAGCATGCGCTGCGAATCCGTGTTAATTCAACACCATAAAGTGTTAATTTTAACACGGGCAAAATGTATATATATGCATTCACACTGCCCAGTGTTAAAATAACATTTACTACAGCATTAAATGTTCAACACCCAATCGTATGCTACAGCAACAAAATAGAGTGATGACGCTGCAGTAATAACGACACTATTAAATGTTTAGATTAACAGTAATGAGTGTTCATGCTAACACAATACCCTGAGGGAAAAAATACCCCATGCACCACTACATTAAATGAAAATGTAATTAACAGTTTCCCTGAAAGAATTCTTTTGAATTACCCTTGCATATAAATATTCCGTTCTGGCAGTTTTTCCATCAAGGAGGTAGTGGCAACATTAAAGATATGAGACATAATTTGACCACCCCAACACCCGATCTGCATAGTGTAGCATCTCTTTGTGCATGAACCTTGCCTTCATTTCACAACTGGTTGAATGGTCAAATGTTTCATCATGGCCATGCATTCATCACCTGGTAACAGTTCAGATGTTGAGTGGTTTTGAAGAAACAAATCAAAGAGAAGAAGACCTACAGTAAGAGAAGCTTGACAGATCTAGTGACCAAAGGGACAAGCCAAAAGAAAAAAAAGAAAAATGTATGAAATATAAGGGAGGCCAATATGAAATATATCCATCCTTTCTTTTGTTTTTTCTTTACACTGCACAGTGACACATACACCTGTCGCCTTTCCCGGCTAAATTTGAGCTCAGGGCGGAGACTCTGGACTCGTTTTCATTCATTCACAAGGCACATGGAGAGACTGACATATACATTACATTGTCACTAAGTGGGAACTGAACCTGGTCAGGCAAGTATAAAATGGGCATGTAAATTTAAGCACAGAAGATGTCATTTTGTATGCAAATATACTGCTCCCAAGGGATGTGGTGTGGGGTGCTATGAACGTGCCCTAAAAGCTTCAGAAATAGTGCATATGTCCTCAAATATGATCGAGAGATTTGATTCAATTACAAAAACTGTGATTTCCTTTGAGAGTCAGATGTGAACGACACTTTTGCTTTTCATCATGTAGGAGAAATGCTCATGTGCAGAACAAAAATCAGAGTCATGGCCAACTGAGGAAATAGTTTGACTCCACATCTAACATTACTACCTGCCCCAGAGCCTTGTGTCAGAAGTTGAGCAGTATCACACTGTGTTGCATATCGTCCAGATCAAGACAAACAATTGTGCACAATAGCAGCCGGGGAGCAGGAGCTAAGTGGCCGAGATAGATGAGATACAAGATTGGCGAGCACTTTGATGTGACCCAATGCATCAGACGATTACATCAGCCTATGTCATTTTGAGTTTGGCCTTCTTCATCATTTTGGGGATCCACCTTGTCGAAACCACCTGCTTAAAAAGAGACATGACTTCACTGTGAAACAACTACAGCCGAAGAATACAAATGCTGAACATAATGTAAAAAGCACTGAGAGAAGAAGCCAGTACAATCACAGGCCCCCTCTAACGATGCTATGAGCTGTCGACCATCACGCTAAGTGGGCGTAACCAATAGTTTCCAATTCAACAAAGACACACTACTAACATTTATAATTCATTTCATTTCTAATAGGATTCCATCGTTGTCACGTTCTGCTCTCAGCATTGCCATGACATCATCGCAACACAATTGCATTGATGAGCTAGATGGCTCTAAAATGCATGCAGACTTTATATTTGCCACTACCAGTGACAGCAGTGCCTCAAGATGTATTCGTCCTCAGCTGAGTTAGTCATCTGATAAAATAACAGCAACATTGTGCATGTTATTACATTTTATTTTCCGGCCAACCCTCGATGCTTGCAGCACATTCCACTCAATATAAATAACCCATCAGAGTCAGTGAGCTAAGGCATGCGTGTTTTCCAGCTTTTGTATCCCCAACTACAGCAATTGTGGCCCAGTTGTACAGTTTGTACATAAAAACACGCACACACGTGGAGGGGTGTTGCATTTGCTTCTCCCTGCCTTCTCCCCATGAGCAAAAAAAAAAAAAAAATCCATTACATCTTCATAGTTAATCCTGCTGGAAGCATTCAGGATAAGCATGTTAGATTTCATTTCTGCGCGTGAAAAAGATGCCACGGTGTCTTCGCATCTTCCCATCAGTTTCGCCTCACGTTCATTTCAATTCAACTTTATTAATCCCAATGGTGGAAATTGATTTAAAAGCAAGAAAAGTGCCTCGGACAACAAGATAAGGGATGTAAAAACTGAGCCAAGTTTTGCGTGAGTGAGCGAGAGAATGTCTGGAAGAGAATTTTAATAAATAATGTTAATGTTGTCCCTTTGCTATATTCAAGAAGAAATTAATATGCTAAATATGTATTTAATGATTTTAAAAAAAAAGGTGGTTGAAAGAACACGATTAGGGTTGCAAAACTATAAGGTTAATGTATCGTTGCTATATTCAAGGAGAAATAAGTATGATGTATATATATATATATATATATATATATATATATATGTGTTTGAGTGTGCGTGCGTGTGTGTGTGTTTTAATGTGTTTATGAAAAGACAAGAAAATAGTTTTTTTTTTTAAAAATTACATTTTGGGTCAACATAAAATAAGCGTGAGGGAAGCAAATTAGAGCCATAGTTTCTTTCCCAACTTGTGTTAAATATACAATAGATATCGGATAAAGGCTCACTTTCCATATTTTTAAATGAGTAATGGGAAATGGCTCGTCCCGCGTTGAATCTTCTAGCATAGTGGTCACCAACCACCGGGCTACTAACCGATATCGGGCCGCAGGCCACTTTGGCACAGATCAAAGAAAAAAAGAAAACGTTTTTTATTTATTATTCAAAGCCTGCTCTGCACAATATGTGGCGAATGGCTCTTGACAAAGCATTATGTTGAGTTTTATATATGTTCATACACTTGTTCTGCGGTGCCTTGTGGTTGCACATTTCAGTCGAGTGCTGATAATATAGTTTCATAAAAATGTGGCTTCATGTTTATTGTAATATCTCCAAAACACCCCGGTTTTTGTGTTTCTCGTTCATGCACGTTATAGTTGTTCTGTGGTGTCTGTTGCGTTTCCATAGTGACCATATCGTGGTACATAAAAATACACAGTGGCTTTGCATTTGTTGTAGCATTTTATTAGTCAACAAACAACAGCAGAGTGGAAATCAACCTGAAGCTTGGAGGTGCGGATTGCGTGTTTTTATAATAATAATTATAAATAATTGATAAGAGTCTTAGATTAAAACACACACACATCATGTGTGAGTGTGTCAATGTACCACGCTATTGGGTTCAAAATCAACTTTTTAATAAAACCGTGAGGATTAATACAATCAAGTTAGTTGAACTCTAATTTGTTTGGATTTGGGCAAAGTTGAAGTTAGGAAAACACATTTCAAATTGGTTTTGGAAATTGTGGACATCATGTCCTCCAGACCAAAGAGGGAAAAGAATGATCCGGATTGTGATGGACACAAAGTTGAAAAGCCAGCATCTGTGATGGAATGAGTCTGTGTTTGTGCCAATTGCATGGGCAACTTACACATCTTGAAGGCACCATTAATTCTGAAAGATGCAGACGGGTTTTAGCGAAAAATGTGCTACCAGCCAAGCAACAATTTTTTTTCATGGACGCATTTGCTTATTTCAGCTAGACAATACCAAACCGCACTCTTCATGTGTGATAACAACGTGGCTTTGTGGTACAAGACTGGCCTGCCTGCAGTCCAGACCTGTCTCCCATAAAATAAACAAAGGAGCCCCCGGACTATTGAACAGCTGCAGCTGTACATTAATCAAGAAGGGGAAAGAATTCCATCGACAAAACTGCAACAATTAGTGTCCTCAGTTCCCAAATGTTTATTGAACATTGTCAAAATAAAAGGTGATGTAACACAGTAGTAATCATGACCATGTCCCAACTTCTTTTGGAACATGCTACTGCCATAAAAATTCAAAGTGAATTGTTACTTGCTAAAAAACAATGAAGTTCATCAATATGAACATTAAATATCTTGTCTTTTTATTGTATTTAATTAAATAATATGATTTCACAACGTCCCAACTTTAATGGAAATGCGGTTGTAGAAAATGAATGGATGGATACCTGTTGGCTTACTCACTCAAATTACCTGAGTTCCAAAGTGCTGGATTTAAGCATTTATGTGGGCTATACTTCACCTCCAAATGCTGCCTAAGCCAGCTTTTAAATTATACAACAGACATTTTATATTGCAATTGAAACCAACCTGTTGACCCATACTCAGGTTTAAAACAACGTTGTGTACATCTTAAACCACCCAGCTATAGTTCAAACAAGATACCACGCCATAAGAACTTGGAGGATTCAAATGAATGATTCACCACCTGGGAATTGGCAGGAAAGGTTTGGGTTTTTATTACAGTGGAATGCGTTGCATTCTACTTCTACTGAGATCACTGAGGGTCACCCCTCCATCATTTCAATCGACCATAGACCGCAATTTCATCCTTTTTCATTTCATTTCTTGATTTTACTTTTACATTCCAGAATGATTCTTGATTATTCTTATTTTTCAACAGAGGTAATAGGCAAAGTAAAACTAAAACACCAGTGCGTGATTGGTTTGTTTGCAACACTGTATTCTCACCACAGGCAACAACACAGAACACACCCACGGAGGCATAAATCGAATGGCTCCACACCTAAAATGAAGAATGTTAAAATCCTTTTGGATTAAAGGTGGAAAGTGTTCACCAAATAAGAGCGGCCCAGTTTGTTTGATTCAGTCTTTGACCCGGCAAATAAAGAATCAACACTGTCAAGAGTCAAAGCATTTCATACAGGATGGTAATGTTCAAATGCTCACGAAAGCAGTGCAAATAGAGCATCCTATTTGCATTTTTGCGGCTTTCTGAATGGAATGAGCCAAATGGGCGCATGACATAACCATTATATGCAGGGAAGCCACTGAACATAAGATTATTTTTGCCTTCATGCTCCACACTGACTGAGCTCATCAAGCTTTCCATGCCGAAACCCAAACTTTATGAGTAAAAAAAGAACAGAAAAGGGAAACAAAAGAAACTAACGACCAGAACATACAAACGGACCATAAACATGCAAATGTTGAGCTTTCTTTGCAGGAACGATGTTTTACATGAGAGCTTGCTCCAAGTGGCTGCTGCTGACTCCTTCGTATTCTTTCCCCTACTCGTCAGTGCCCTCTAGTGAACAATATTTACAAGAGTTTCTCGAGTGACGTCACTGCATTTGGTATTTCCACACCATTCAACATATCACGGCCTCATATTAGCCTGATAGCATGTTGGTCACAATCACACAGTATCAACTATGAATACTAATGTAAATAAATTTATTATTTGCAGTTGCTGGTCAGAGCTATGAAAAAAAAAAAAAGATCTTGAAGCAACAAAGATCACACGTCATTTGACCTGTCAAATACACAATGTTTAATCCTAAAGCATTACTCCTAACTAGTTACGAGCAAGTCATTTGCTATCTGGTAACTCGATGATTGGCTTTAAACTAGATGGTAAAACCATGAATATATTACAAGAGTGCCGTGGAAAAGAAAAATGTGGGAAATAATGAGAGAGCCTTTTATTTGAACGAAATACACAAGAAGTCACGTTCAGGTAATGATTTGCCTCACACGTTAATAAAATCTAATTATTAATGCGTCATTCCCCATCCGCTCAGGCCGTTTTACATCCAAATGAAAGCCTTTTCTTCTGTTATGTAGGACACTGAACTCCTGGGAGTCAACCAGTAATGCTGCACCGTGACATTTTCTCAGCCACACGGGAGCTCTCGTAACAAAAATGGGCTTCTTCTCGCCACACTTTCAGACTAAAGGGTGAGATTAGACTTTTGAAAAAGGGTCGCCAGGAGATCAATGATTCATCTCACTTTATTACCACTATGCATAAGTCATGGCCCAAGGGTTTCATTAGGCTCTTCTAAAGTTTTACATCTTGTGAACAAATACAGAAGTGTCTCGTGAAATGAACACAGACGTTAACATTGACTTCAGTGCAGTGAAATTTGGAAAGTCAAACAAGGCCTTTTTGGAGGCCCTAAGTATGACTTGCAAGATGTCGTTTTGTGTTTTTTTTTTTTTCTTCGGAGAATTTCACTTTTGTTCACATTGGAAAATCAAAATGTCCATCAGTGTGAAGGTGAGTGCAAATGGATGTTTGTCTTTATGTTCCATGCGATGGGCTGACAACCAGCCCGAGGTGTACTCCTGCTCTTGCACAAAGTCAGCTGCAGCACAAATGATCACAAACAGTTTAGAAAAAAAAAGATGAATGGATTTTCTACTCAACATTAATGGATTTAATAATGGGCTGACAAAAACACAGGACATGCAACTCAGCAACCACTTCCCAAAAAAGACTCCATCGAGCATGAAAGGGACACATTTATTTATTATTTTGTTGTAATAAAGTAAAAACCCTGCCTCTGGTTGTAATTATGAGTAGATTGGTTGGGTTTTGTTTAGTTTTTCTTTTTTTTCTTCGGCACTAGATGTGTGTACTCTTTCTGAGATGGCAAATTTCTTTCAATGCATTTCTTCCATATTGTCTGCTCATTGAGGAGTTGACTGACTGGTTGTCATTTCCCAGGATGCCATTTTTGCAGGACAAATAGCAGTTGTCACTGTTGGGCTACAGGAGACGACTGACAGCTGCCCGCAATCATGACCAGGCATCGAAAGGAGAAGAGAGTGATGCCCTCACTGAGGGCCAGTGGCTAAAAGGATCCTTAGAAAATGGGAAAAAAAAAAATGTCTGTGGCTACTAAATGGATGTCAGGCGAGTAAACCGCTCTACCGTCAGTGACTACACATCAACGTTTTAATACTCGCACACATCGTGCAGGTGTGAATAGATGTTAACTGCTGTAATACAATGCATATATGGAGCAGAGGAAGGTAAGGCTACTTTGCACTTCAATTTTTAATTTTCGATTTTAATGTTTTATTATTCATTATATCAATTCCCCTCCAAGCCAGAGGGGAATGAATTTACACTTTGTTGCGAGCGACACAGAGAAGCAAAAGTATACGAATGCAGGCATATGAAGAGCCATGTTAGAGTGATGGGGCGTGCAAATGGCTCAGTGTCCCTGAGCCTCAATGCCTTGCTCATGGGTACTTCGAGAGTAGTCAGAATGCAGGCTTGCGTCCCTTCAACAACCAGTTGCAATTTCCCAAAAGGCCAAATACATTAGGATAAGCTCCTGACGCCTCCTAATGACCTTGTGCAAAGTAAACGTGACCAACTGTATTTTGAGTAATAAATCCATTTTACAAACACTCACGCTAGTTTTTTTTTTTTTTTTTTTGTAATGCAAATGTCATAGATTCATAGTTACACCCATAGCAATGCCTGAACAAAAATAATGCTTTTGTTCTGCAATCTCAGGTATTCTTCGGAAATGAGGTCATTTAGAGAAGGACGAGTCGCCAGTTGCCATTGTAATGCGTTGTTAATTGTCCGGTGAGCTGCTCAATTGCCATTCTTGTTGCGTTATCCTGCGAAACGCCTCGACGCTGTGTGGCAATGCATTCTTTGCGTTCTGGGAAGAACCCGTTTGAGTGGACAAAACAAAAAAAAAATAGGGCACGTAAATGGACCAATTTCGTTCTGGCAAAAAGAGTAAATTTCAAGCCAGTGTCAATGAGTGTTCTTTGCCACAATGGTAGGTCTGATTACAATCCATTTAGAAAAATATGTGGTGTCTTATAGTTTTTGTTTGTTTGAAAATAAATGACTTTTGATGAATGAACATGCTGGAAAACTAACAATGAAGTCAGTCTGACTGTAAATTCACTAGCATTTTGTTACTCATTAAAAAGACCTCATTTATGCCTACTACTACTACTATCAAAATATGAAAAAAAATCTAAATTGCTAAGGGATAGTTTGGTATCTTAGGTCCGTCCTATATTGATACCTTACCAATAATATATATATATAAATATATATAAATATATATATAAATATATATATAAATATATATATATAAATATATATATATAAATATATATATATAAATATATATATATAAAAATATATAAATATAAATATATATATATAAATATATATATATATATATATATAAATATATAAATAAATAAATATATAAATATATATATATATATATATATATATATATATATATATATATATATATATATATATGTATATATATATATATATATATATATATATTTCCATTGCACACAGGCACCCTTCTGAGCTGGCAGGACTAAACAAGCACGCCCACAGCCAGACAGATATACTGCGGTCAACTCAACAGTATAATCCTGCTGCCCCATTTATTATGTGACATAATTGCAACTTTACGAGCCGACTTTACTAAATTACCATATAGTGACTAACACCCTCTGACATGCTACTCCTGCGTAGTAGCAAGATCGGTCACCTGTTCACTCCTTCAATACAGCTGCTGTCCCTGGTTTTATGTCGTGTCATCAATCCTTTGCTGTAAAGTCCATTTTCACCTCGACGAGAGAGTCTTTGTGCGCCCTCATGACCTGTGTGATGATTTGTCCATCGTCATCATGAATAGCACTTTCTTCCTCAGAAGAGTGACCGGCTGACGGAGTTCAGAAGGGTCAGCTGCATCTCTGCTTCAGTGTGACTCAGCGTCAACACATTTGAGGGGGATTAGCTGGAGCCTACCCTTATTTTGGAGTCAGAGGCTAAGCACACTCTGGAGCGACTGCAAGCCACGCACAAGGCACAATTCTCACACTTATGGATAATTTTGAGGGCACAATCAACCTAACATGCATGTCTTTGGAAGGTGGGAGGAAATAGTCGCAGATGGAGAAAACCCACACGGGGCGCGAGGAGTACCGTACATGCAAACACATTGAAGGGCCAAAGCTGGGACCTCTCAGATGCAAAGAAGGCGTGTAAGCCATACCGCTGTGCTGTTTCTTCATTAATATCTTTTATGTATTCATTCATTTTCTACTGAAAGAAAGTTAGATTCAGTAAGTCTTCAAACCACAACTGGTAGACATATTGGAGGCGTTTTTTCAAGTACTTTTTTCACAAATAAAAGTTTCAACAGTCAATGATTCAAATTCAATGTGAACAACTAACTAGTAATAATGATCAGCCAGTTATCATCATTTACGCAGTGCTCTTCCTGCAACCTTGCAAAGAACGGTAAAAAAAATAAAATAAAATAAATACCTGCATCTCGGTTAAGGGCTTTTGCTGGTCTAATAAAAATAGCTTCAATGATCCAATAATAAAAATAATACACCACATAACTTTGCGGTAACTACATAATCATGGTTGAAAAAATAATTAATTGGATTATCCATTACTGAAAAAGCAACACCTGAGATTAGGCTTATCCCATCACTGGTGTGTTCTCACTCACTCGACACTTGGTTTGATACATTCATGCGCTATAAGAACCAATATTAAGCAACATCCACATATACGGCCTTTTTAAAGATAAAAATGCCCCGTTTGGAAACTGCCAGTTAAGTTAGTTTCAATTGCACTGCTCGATGTGTATCTTCTTCGAGCAATAAAAAGAATGCAAGCTCTTCGAAGTAGAATGCTTTGATAAACTTCTTATTGTTTCAACTGATTAGTCTAATCCCATGAAACAACACAGAAACCAGTATAAGCGAATATTCACAACAACGTACATGTCAATCAAAATGATAAATGATATAGAGAATAAATCACAAGTACAGTAAACTGAACGGCTTTTTGGAACCAGGCAAAAAAACCGTGTTAATTAAAAATATTCAAACCTTGTTGACTTAAAAACAACTTGTCCTTGTGTGCGAGTTCATGTGCATCATTTCACACACCGGATGAGCTCACGAGCAGTGTAGACAGTGACGCGTGGCCAGGCAGATGCCACATGGTACAAAAATCCCTCCGGCTTACTTACGGGCTAAAGTGAAGAAATGTTGGCGATATGGTTACCTCGTATCATCCACTCAAACGGTTTGTGTCGAGGATAAGCGCGCGTCATCTGTCTCAGTGAAGGTGAAGCAGGTTGGCGCTGCAACAAGGGGGAAACAAGTTAAGATCATTTTTTTGTGAGTAGTATGTGGTTATATACAGCTTTAATGTTAAAATCCACCTTTGCTGCATTTTAAGTTTAGATGACATCATTAAATATTCCACTGCTGACTAGTTTCACTTGTTTAATAAAAGGACCCAAAGCTAAAACAACACAAATCTGAAGAAACTGTAAAAGCTCTACTGAGGTGAGACATTTGTTGGCTTGTTTGAAATGATGTTACCTGATGTACCTACTGCGACAGTCTCACTTGTCTATGAAGGAGTTGGCTGTGAATTTGAGATGCATTCTGTGTTCAGTGTTTTAAACTTGGTTGTGGTGGCGCTGCTGGACCATTAATTATGTAACTCCCCTCTGTTTCTTAATTTCTCGTCTCACTGGTCGCGAGACATGAATTAATAACTTCATTTAATAAGCCATTTTTTTGTCTCGTTCCTGTCACACATCTATTAGTGAGGCGAGCTTTGGATGGCAGCAAGAGGATGCTGCAGTTATGTGTAGATGTGTTTCTGTGTGGGCCTCATTGAATTTGGTAATTAATGATTTTGGTTTCAGCACCTGTGGGTGGGTGTGTATCGGAGGGTTTGCATGCAAACTGTGTGTATGTGTAGTGGCCTCCTGTGTTTTGTTAACTGAGAAAAAAAACTAAATAGCTCAGGCGTGTAATGTATCTAGTGCCAAACAAAAAAGTAAAGGGTACTTTGAAAAGAACAAAAATCGATAAAGGCTAAACAGAGTGTCTATTGAGTCTGACTGGTATACAGTCTCATTTTGTTATGCCATTGGAAATGAAAATATGAATGTGGGCAGCATAATGTTTCTATTCATAAAGGGGCATATTCTCTCTATTTTTTTTAATGCACTCGAGCTGTGCACGATTCTGCCGTCCAGACTTCTGACACACACACACCCTGCGTTACCTGGAAATTGGAGCGCAAAGAGGCATGATTCGGTCAAATCTAAAGGTGGTGCTAATTTCTGGATGGTGGAGTTGTCCTTGGCATGAATTCCACAGAGATGGATTTGGAAAACGTGTCACGCTTTAAATATGAAATTAACTTGCATAGTGGATCCAGAAGTTATACTGATTGTCCTTTGTGCAGGTCATACCGGCTGTTTTGAAGTGGCATTGTGTTTTTACATTCATTATTTCAATAAATCCAATACAAGTCATTTAATCAGAAGACCGTGCTCATGACTGAACTTGTGTTTGAAGCAAACTGTGCGAGAGTTGCCTAGCAACGCATTGTGCGCACCTCGTCAAATAACTGCATTCACAATCACACCTAGGGACATCGAAACCTGCCCCTCTGTACTGTGAGGCCACCATGTTAACCTGTCGTTCACCGTGACGCCCGTACCGAATAACTTAAAAAATATACATATGAATGCATACCAGCACAGCGGTTCTCTACATTTGTACACCGAGTACCACCTGAGAAAAATACTGAGCCCTCCACCATCGTGCCCAACATTAAAATACAGTAATGCAGTAGGTTTTATTCCATCTATTTTCAAGACCACTTATCCTCACTAAGGCATCACTCCTCCACCCTCCCCAAGGGACCCTGTTGCAATGCCAGGTGAGTATGCCATCATCTCTCGCCATACTTGAACTGGTCACATATAGATAACCACCCATTAACAAACACACCGAAGGACAATTCTTTTTTTGAACATAACATTGCTTTTGGAATCTGAGAGGAGGCCAGAGGACCTGTGGAAAACACGCAAGATCCACGCGGGAGCCCATATTCGAAACTGTGAACTCAGAAGCACTATATATTATTTAATATTGTAAGAAACCTTTACTTTTACACAGTGTGAACCTTAACACTGCACATGAAAATGGGAACACACTTTTAAATATAGGAAATTTAAACCAAAAAAAAAGCAGTTATCCAATAAAATGTATTTTACATGAACATTAATGCGTTATCCAAACAAATCTTTCAAGAACAAACGCTTCGGTTCGGTTGCGTACGGATGAGGACCCAACTTCTGTCATGGTCCCTTTCCGTCATGTCTTGTTTTTGTTTACGTTTGCTCAACGGGCGTGGGGGCGTTTCCTTCCAGCGCGTGTCCTGTCGTGTCGTGTTGGCTGGAGAGACGCGCCCACCAGCCATGCACCAGCTACTCGTTGACTCCTTGATTACCTCGCTGCTGGAGAGACGCGCCCACCTGCCACGCACCTGTTTCTAATTGACTATACTGATTACCTCGCTACTTAAACAGCCCGCGCTGACTACTCAGCGTCGGTGCATTGCCCTTTTTTTTTTTTGGATGTCACTGTCGCTCGTTGTTCCTCGTTCACGCTCTGTGCTCATGGATCCTTGTCATTATCCCTGGTTCCTGTCCCGGTATCCTAGTCAAGTTTTGTTCTGTCTAGTCACATTTTGTTCGTCTTCGTTATTTTGCACTTTGATACGTTTGTTTCTCCTAGTACCTTGTTTGCCCTATTATTTCATTAATTAGATTCCCTTTAAGTTACCCTTGCCTGGCTTCCCTGTATTTTGGGTCCTCCTCGACCTCACGCATGCCGATCCTAACAGAATGCACCGACCAAACGTGAACCCAGCGGGAAGCTCACGGCAGCGTCATCGACGTCGCCGCTGGGACTACTACCCCCCTCAGTCTGCCGACCAACCCTGTACCCTTCTCGTAGGTTCTGCTTTTCGTTGCTCGTTTGTCTCTCCGTCTTCGTCTCGTTACGACTCACACCACCATGCCATTTCACCCCCTCACGTTCTGGTAGACTCTGATTTTGAAGACGATTTTGAGCATATATACAACCTTTTAGACTCCCAGCGCGACGCGGATTTTGTCAGGCCCAGTCACTATCCTTCCCCTGAGCAATTTTTGTCACCTTTTTCTTTTGAGTTTTTTTAGTCCAACCCCGAATCCCATCCAAGTAAAAGATCTGTCACCGGCCGTAAGGACAACGACTTTTCACCCGCCAAGTCACGTTTTTCCAACTCACCTCGTCCACCGTCTGTCTGCACCTCGCCCAGTTCCTCACCATTCTCGTAGTCAAGGTTAAGCTGTCGTCTCGGTCCCTCATGTTCCTCGTGTCTCCCGTTCCCCTTAATCCCTATGGTGGCAGGCTGATAGGGATCAGGTCCTTGCTCCTCCCCCGCTCCAGAGTTCCGTTCCGGCTCCTCGGCAGCTCCAGAGTTCCGCTCCGGCTCACCGCCAGCTGCTGAGCTCCGTCCCGGCTCCTCGCCAGCTGCTGAGCCCCGTCCCGGCTCCTCGCCAGCTGCTGAGCCCCGTCCCGGCTCCTCGCCAGCTGCTGAGCCCCGTCCCGGCTCCTCGCCAGCTGCTGAGCCCCGTCCCGGCTCCTCGCCAGCTGCTGAGCCCCGTCCCGGCTCCTCGCCAGCTGCTGAGCCCCGTCCCGGCTCCTCGCCAGCTGCAGAGCCCCGTCCCGGCACCTCGCCAGCTGCAGAGCCCCGTCCCGGCTCCTCGCCAGCTGCAGCGCCCAGTCCTGGCTCCTCGCCAGCTGCAGCGCCCAGTTCCGGCGCCACTCATCCCGCGTCCGTCCCAAGTCCTTGTCCCGGCGGAGCACGTCCTGCGTCCGTCCCAAGTCCCTGTTCCGGCGGAGCACGTCCCGCGTCCGTCCCAAGTCCCTGTTCCGGCGGAGCACGTCCCGCGTCCGTCCCAAGTCCCTGTTCCGACGGAGCACGTCCTGTGTCCGACCCAAGTCCATGTTCCAGCGGAGCACGTCCTGCGTCCGCCCCAAGTCCCTGTTCCGGCGGAGGATGTCCTGCGTCCGTCCCAAGTCCACGTTCCAGCGGAGCACGTCCAGCGTCCGTCCGAAGTCCCTGTTCCGGCGGAGCACGTCCTGCGTCCGCCCCATGTCCCTGTTCCGACGGAGCACGTCCTGCGTCCGTCCCAAGTCCATGTTCCAGTGGAGCACGTCCTGCGTCCGTCCCAAGTCCATGTTCCAGCGGAGCACATCCTGCGTCCGCCCAAGTCCCTGTTCCAGCGGAGTCCGTCCTGCGTCCGCCCCAAGTCCATGACCTAGCGGAGCACGTCCTGCGTCCGCCCCAAGTCCATGACCCAGCGGAGCACGTCCTGCGTCCGTCCCAAGTCCATGTTCCGGCGGAGCACGTCCTGTGTCCGTCCCAAGTCCCTGTTCCGGCGGAGCACGTCCTGTGTCCGTCCCAAGTCCCTGTTCCGGCGGAGCACGTCCTGCGTCCGCCCCAAGTCCCTGTTCCGGCGGAGCACGTCCTGCGTCCGTCCCAAGTTCCTGTTCCGGCGGAGCACATCCTGCGTCTGTCCCAAGTCCCTGTTCCGGCCGAGCACGTCCTGCTTCCGCCTCAAGTTCCTGTTCCGGCCGAGCACGTCCGGCGTCCGCCTCAAGTTCCTGTTCCGGCAGAGCACGTCCGGCGTCCGCCTCAAGTTCCTGTTCCGGCGGAGCACGTCCGGAGTCCGTCCCAAGTGCCGGTGCCGCCGGCTGCGCCCTGTCCTCCGCCGCTCCAAGTCCCTGTCTCGGCTGCGCCCGGTCCGCCGCCGCTCCAAGTCACTGCCTCGGCGGCGCCCGATGACCCACCGCCGCCTCTCGTCTATATGTATGTATGTATGTATATATGTATGTATGTATGTATATATGTATATGTATGTGTATGTGTATGTGTATATGTATGTATATATATATGTATATGTAGATAGTTATTTTTAGGTTACGTCGTAGGACTCCCATTGAATGGCATTAAAAAAAGTGACTCGAGCTAATTCTACTTAAAAACCATGCATTTAAATATTTTTATATCTGACTAGGCTTAAGAGTGGTTCATGTGCTCTGACCTATTTGTTTAGAGTGGTTTGTGGTGACGTCAGAGGTGTGCGAAGAAAAAGTGATGTGTTAGCTTGTTGAACTGTTGCCGATTGAATAAACGGGCGGCGCTCCTAAGTTGGTCCTAAGTTCCTATTGTTGTTGATGGGATCTTATAAAACATCCAAACTCGAAAGTTACACTTAGATTTGCTGAAAACACTTACTTTTAAAAGTAAAAGCTGCCAAGAAGTACTTCCGCTTATCGAGTTAGCCGTGAGCGTCGAGGTCGCAGCGCGCCGCGCCTGTCGGCTCAGGCGGCGCTTTGCCCAATCACTTGAGGAGGGTCCTGCCCCTTGAGTCGGGTCGCCGCAAGGCGCAGCTGTAGTGTGGTGCAGTAAAACTTGTCTTTGCAATCAGTCGCTACACCTTCAATTTTGAAGGGTTTTATTTTGTGTTTAGGAAACAAAATATCAACATTTATTCACAACGTTCGCACCACACCGCTGCTTCTCTCTTCTTCGCACGAGAATGCGAGACTCCGCTTTGGCCACACATGCAAAGCAGCGGGCGCTGTTCTCTAGTGGTCAGTGTTAGACATTGCAACTAAAAAAGCAATAACTTAAAATGACCTCCCTTTGAACATGGGCTTCACGAGGAATCAGAACAAAATATATGTGGAAACAATCTAATTCTAAATATAAAATTTTCAAAAAGAATTGTATACCACACAGCCCGACTTGAAAACACAGTCCGACTGTAGCCAGTCTCTTATAATAGAATAAAAAGCATCTATAAAAAGAGCCGAGACAACAGTGTGGCCCAGAACAGCGGTGAGTGTTACCAACACTGGAAGAAAACAAATGTAATTAATTAGGATTAAAATAAAATATACTGTATAATATTAATATATCCTACCGGAGAGATGGACAATGAGTTTGCCGAGGGTGGCTGGAAAAAGAGCCTGCAACCCATCGCTGCAATTTATAGCTGGGAGAAATCAATTAGATCTTATGAATAAGCGATAGCGGTCGGAGGACGGGGACTGACCGGCAAAAAAGGGTCAAGTGCCCAGCTCTGGTTGGTTAACTGAATACTCTAAAAATTTGAACAGCGGATGTAGTTTGTATGAGTCCAATTTGATGTCTGCATTTCCACATTCAGAAAGTACATAATCCCTGGTGGTCTCTTCAACTGTGTAGACGTCGCTGGGTTTTTGTTCAGTTTGGTGTTTTGGCCTTTGTTTTGCATACTTTTGCATAGTGGTTAGCCTTTTTGCACATATGACATTTTTTTTCTTTGACAGGGCATTTTTCTGTTCTATTGTTCTCGCCTCCACATGTGCCATATAGGTCTATTTTTTGGGTGACTTTTCTGTCTGTCAAATGGCTAGCTGGCACTTTTCATGACTGCAGGTTGCCTACTTGATATTCATCTCCCATTGTTTTCATCTGTGCTTTGTGTTCTAAAATATTATGCAAAGTGAATTGGATTCAAATGTTCATAAATAATTTATAAAAGTGTCAGTCACTATAATTTCGAAGTCATCAGCTGTTAGTTTATTTCATATTTCATTGAACAAATCTCTAAATGCTAACAGTGTTTTTACAATAAATAACTCCAAGTCCACTGTTCCAAATCATTAAGCACAGCAGCACTTTAACATATTTTACAGGCTGTAAATAACTCAAAATGGCTATATGTTGAATTTGTAGCATTATAAGACCTTATAAAATGAAATATTTTGGATTGAAATAACTTTTGAATGAACAGGCCTAGTTACATGTTAATATGGGACCCCTTGCTTGATATCACTTTCATAAGCCTTAAATCCCTTGATCTTATTCTTTTCTTTGATGATGCTCCAGAGGTTCTCAATAGGCTTGAGGTCAGGAGAAGATGGTGGCCACACAAATAGTTTTTCTTCTCTTATGCCCAGAGCAGCCAGTGACTTTTTTTTTTAAGGTACGGTTGATCTTTTTGTACCATGGAAGCAAGTGGTCAGTCGGAAACTATATGCATACTTTGCAGAGGTTATTTTCACACCCCCAGGGACCCTAAAGGGACCTACATTCTCTCTCCCTATCATTCCAGCCCAAAACATTACCCCCACCCCCTTGCTGCCAGGTGATGTAACATTTGATAATGAGATTTGATGGGTGAAAACGAAAAAAAAAAGAATAGCATAATGGCGAAGGTTGAGAGAAAGCGACAGAGCCTTATTTGGGATTGCGTGGACAAAAGCCACAGACGTCACAGAAATGCGTCTCATATGTGCCTGATTGCTCAAAGGGAAAAGCCCCACCAATAGAAAAGTACATCTGAGAAGTAGTACAGTAGGTAAAAATAATGGAATGGCCTGTGATCAATTTTTAAGATCAGATCTTGAGGCCTCACAGTTTCCTAAAATGTGGACTAAATTCTAAAGTTGATACACCACAAGAAAGCTTTCACAAGCGGAGAAATGATATTTATAGTTAATTTCGTAATGACATTAATTCATAAGAGGTAAGTCAAGCAACAGCCAGTCACAACAATCAGGAAGTTCACCAAACATTATACTCGTTCCCAAGGTGAAATTAATTCATGCTCAACATTTGGACCATTTATCGGGCTCAAGAGTAACAGAAATTAAGTTGTCACACAAAGTTGGTTAATTAGGTGTAAGTAGTAAATCATTTACTCTGATCAGCATTTAAACAACAGTTCAAGCAAAACTCCCAGAATTTGGATCTTCAGGAATTTATAGTTGGTCTCCTAATTCCAAATATTTATATGCTAACTGCACACTATTTAATAAATTCATTTTGTCAAAAGATTACTAAAAAGGCCTGAGTATAAATGAATGTGCGGCAGTCCCAGAATTAAATCAAGTTCCCCAAAGTCTGAAGTTTATGGTGAAATATGATGCTTTTTCTACAATAACCTGTTCTTCTTATTTAAAAAAAAAAACAAGAGGATCTCCACACTCCATACTCTCTGTATTTTGCTTTCTCCAAAACTTCTCAACAGCCTTCATTAATTTACATTTGCCAATTACATTAAAGGATGACTCAGCAATTAGATCCAGCCAAAGTGTGACTTATGCCTCAGGTCTAATGAGAAATATCTTAAAATCTCTAAACTCCGATCTGAATGCCGTCTAGACTGGTGAGTCGCCTTTATTGATGCTGAGTCAGTGGTTCATCAAGTATAGAGACCATAATTAAATGATAATAATTCAATTATATATTTCAACCTTTGACAACATCAATATATATTATTGAAGTTCATTTAGTGTGTGTATATATATATATATATATATATATATATATATATATATATATATATATATATATATATATATATTGCAGAAGAGCTAAGGCAAAATGTTCATTGTGTTTGTGGCTGCTGTGGGTGCAAGTGCGGGTTA